>NW_027113713.1:121308-122140 GCF_000696795.3 Halyomorpha halys | reverse complement strand
CGGGAAAATTCTATATATTCTATAATCTATAATTAATGTTCTATAAGATCTAAAAATTCTTCTAATTCATACCTAAATATTATTATCACTTTAAAAAAATAGGCTCAACAATCCTGACAATTCTCTTCATAACAATGGAAATAAATATTATTTCACATTTAACTAATTACATGTTGCCGTGATTTTACAGAAAATTAAACATGATATTATTATTAATTACAAAAACAAAAAAAAATATCATCAGTGGCAGAACATGGGCCGAATATTTACAAATTGTCAGTGTAAAAAAGAATACAATTTTTCTTTCATGCTTTTTTGGCAAATGATGCGACAGCTAAATCCCGAGCTTTTTTAGATTCCACGGACTCATTTGGTAGTATAAGCTCGTTGAGGGTCTTCTGAATTAAAAAAAAAAAAACTCTTTCGCCCTCAAAGCAAAATAAACTACACCCACTTTCCTAAATAAACTCAGCTACAAACGTTATGGCTTCGTTAACCGTTTTCAAACAACTGAAAACAATTTTAATTAATGTTAAAAAAATAAAATAAAATATCATAATATAAGGTGCTAATAAAGTCAGTGCGTTTTGCCTTTGTATTAATAAAATATTATATAATTACCACTAAAATTATCACTTTCAATGGTAATAATAAAAATATTAATAGTCTATTGTAAAAAAAAAGAATTTCAAAAATCATCAAAAATTTGAATTTTTTGATTATGTGGAATAATGCCATACGGCAAACAAAGATATAATGTAAATTTTATATTATAATGTATTGCATTATATTATTATATATTCTGTAACCACATAAAAAATAAAGAGGTTTG
>NW_027113713.1:118200-119339 GCF_000696795.3 Halyomorpha halys | reverse complement strand
ATAATAGCTTTGCTACTAAACAATCACAAGGTAAAAAAAAAAATCTTGCAGAAATAATCAACTAACGTATGATTGATTGAAAAAAGTTCTTTTATTTCATAATGACCTAGCACCAAAAAATAAAACTTAAAAAATATATAAATAAATATTAACTTGGCTGTTTTTGGTCTGTAACGCCCTAAATATAGTTGTTAGTAATCAATAAACACTACACCAATCATGTATGATTATGTTGGATTATAGATAATCAATAAATCAAATTGTATTATTTTTACTTTCGCTTATATGTAATATATACTAATGGAAAGTATTGTCATCGTGTAAAATTTCTAATTTGCGATTTCAACGGAACTTATTGTTTTGAGATCCTCTGATTCCATAAACCTTCGCAAGATGGTCTGTGTGTCTGTGAACAGCTTACCGTCTGGGATGTCACAGCAAATTGTTCTCTAAAATTTCGGTCTAAAAATTTAAAATCTCTTAATATTTTGTATGATATAAATGGCTTTGATTTTTCAACTTTTTTTGAATTTTCAAAATTGAAATTATGTTTGCTTATTATGCTGCGATATTTTTGTCATTTTTACAATCACTCCGATATATATCTTATCGCAATTACTCAAACATTTGTCGAGCTCATTATCATTATAAGAACCAAATTTTATATCTTTGTGATCATATTCTATTAAAATATTTTTTTATGTTTTCTGTTAAATCCGGTATATAATCAACTTTGTAAAACCATACCGCGTTTTTTTTTTCGGTTTTTGGACCATTACTATTTTTATTTTTGTTCTGATCTTTCTGTTTTTTTTTCCACCATGCTGGTATTATCTTTTGAATAGTATGTGATATTTTTTTTAGTTTCTCTTCTATTAGAAGAAAAGAGAATCACTAAATATTTATATAATGAGAATTATATGACTCGATCTCAGAGCATACAAACCAAGGCCATTCTATAATTGTCACGAGCGCTTGAAATTGTAATTGTAACAACAAATAATTTAGTTAACACAAATTTTTTTTTGCTAATGAAATACATATCTTTAATATTTTGCAATCCCAAATCTGCCTAACAGGCCTTGGACGGTTATTATAACAATTATATTTGTTTTTAAAAATTCATAGTAAGAAGGTTT
>NW_027113713.1:114814-117964 GCF_000696795.3 Halyomorpha halys | reverse complement strand
TAATGCAGGAAAAAAAAATATATATTTGTTAATTATTATTAACTAATTAAAAGGCTTGATTGATATTGCCTATAGGATATTTAATCATTGATAACACTCCAATGATTCTTCTACTACTTAAACTGGAATCGTCGGGGCGTGTAATCAAGTCAAAGGGACGAACAGCGAAAGTGACTTTTCATCCGGACCCGAATGAACGAACGAAAGGGAGGATTATCCAGGGTGAAGATTGTAGTGAAGGAAGAAGGATTAGACCATGTGGAAGAGTATGGTAGACCGCACTCGTGGGTTAGTGGTCAGAGGGTGCAAAGGGGTCTGGATTCGATTCCACAGGGAACCGTATTCCGCCTCGCAGCACATCCAATAGCAACGGCAGGCTTTCAATGTTCGAAAATATTTTATTAGATACTTTTATTGTGAGAAATTGAATATTTGTGATGGATCGCTGGAAAAGGGAAATATGAAGTGAATGAGAGTGAAACAGAGAGGTATAAATACATTCTCACAATTATTGGATAAAATAGCTCCTATGTGTAGATAATTTATAACGTCACAATCCATATTATTTTTTTTTAAGTACTGAGTTTAGTTTAATTTTTAAATTTTGCAGAATACTAAAATTTGTCACATCTAAGAGTATCAACTGGTATATCTTTTTTATTTTTTTTATAACCCCTTTTATTTGGTAATTTTTGACATACAATGGGGAGAGGGGAGAGGTTATCTACAGGGTATCACTCTATTTTAACCATGGTATGGGGTCATGTTTTTCATTTCGTGGGACCATCAAAGAAACAAAAGTCGACCACACAAGACCAAATTCGAACCGGCGCCTCTGTAGTACCGGGGCTGTGTAAAGCAAAGATGGATCCAAAATACAAGTTATTCTGTTCTATTAATTGCCGATGGTACCTAGCTCAGGATGGCCCTCCTGGGGCGTACCCATCCTCATCCTGACACGTGTCAACGTTTCGACATAGAAACACAAAAAAACTTTTCACTGTAATCGGCGTTCCTTTGTCCTATATACTTTGTCAGTAAAGTATTTTTAATTTCACTAACAATATATGAAATATATTGTTAGTGAAATTAGCATGGGGAAGTATTGCGAACGCGAAAAATTTCGAATTTCAGTTTTCGATGGAATACATGTTTTGAGGTCCAAATGACCAAGTCTAGCCCAAAAAAGGAAAAGTCGTTCGAAACTGAAATTACATATGTCTGGGATGATGCTGCAATTTATCAATAAAACCAACTGACCGGAGTTATCACTTTATATAAACAATCTTTTCAAAATTTTCGATTTTCTCGAAAACAGCTCTAATGATTTTGACTAAACTCAGTTTTCCTAGGTACAATTAAGTTTCCTTTAATATCAGATACGTCTTATCCTCATTGAAGTAAACTTCAAGTAAACTTAGATTTTTCAAAATTCTTCCCCTAAAGTACATTTAATTTTGTTAATTTGAAATAATTATCTCAAATTTTTAAATGTATTAAAATAGGATATATATAAACTAAGAAATAATTTTATGAATAACATTAAGAGCTATTTTTTCAGGCTGAAAAACATTTCTGGAATGTTATATTATGAGTTAAGTTATAATAACTATATTAACATCAAACGAACTCAAACCCACGCAAGGTTAGCAATACTATATCCTATCCTAAATAGAACATCCAAATTAAAATCAGATACAGCTATTTTTATTTGTAAAACAATTTTTGGACAACTGCTGATGTATCGCTTCGAAGTCTGGGGAGCGGCATTCTTCACGAAAAGGA
The DNA here is from genome assembly GCF_000696795.3 of Halyomorpha halys. NCBI lineage: Eukaryota > Metazoa > Arthropoda > Insecta > Hemiptera > Pentatomidae > Halyomorpha > Halyomorpha halys. Next base: position 116,179 of record NW_027113713.1, on the reverse strand, counting down.
AAAAATTACAATATTTTCAAAATAAAGTCCTAAGAATTGGAGTGGATGCTCCTTGGTATGTAAGAAATAGCCAATTACATATGGAGTCAATAGAGGATTACATCAAAAAAGGTTCATGAAATTCCACCCCCCAGTCACCGAAAGTTAAAGGAGCAGTGAACTACAACTTGAGAAACCCAACCACAACCTGAAGGCTGAAGCCCAGGCCGCTGCAGGACATCTTGTTATAACTTTCATATTTATCAGTTCTGTTACTGTCATTATACAATTTTATTTAATTTTAATTTTCTCTTCATCTTTTTCTTAAATTAACCTTTTTTTTCCATTAGAATTCAATTATTTATTTTATTAAATCCATAAATGTCATTGTTTTTGTAATTAACTTTATTTTTAAGAATTATTATTTTCATCTAATTATTTTATCTTAATTTTTTTTAATTTAAAACATTGTATACATTTAGGGGTATCTTTTGTACGAGACTATACTCCCCTTCCTCATAATCGATTGTTAAAAAAAAACTTTATCTCTTACATTAACTATGTAAGGCTCTCCAGGGCTCTGTTTCATAATAAAGTACAAACTAATACTATTAGTCTTGTCGATTTAACTTAATACAATTACACTGACTTGTACTATAGTAACTTGTACTTTAGTACTTTTTAACTCTTGTAATATCACTAATAGTCCTCCCTATTATGAAAAAATAAGTATTAATGCAATTATCACGTTGTTTCTATAGTTATACTATGAACTAATACTTTAGCTTTCATTATGAAACAGGGCCCTGGTATCAAATAAAATTTTAAAAAACTATATTAAGAATTGTAATATAGATTTTATATTTTAAAAAAAAAAAAACAAAAGCTCATTTGGAAAATTAGTACGAGATAGAAATGCCGCAGGGAATAATTTAGAAATATCTGTTCTGAATCGAGCGAAGATTAATAAATTAGGCTGATTAGTGAAAGCTGAACACGCGAAAAAATTTATTAAAAGAAAATTATTCAAATGCAATAATACAGAAAACTAAATGGCCAAGCACTTTAGAGTACACACAGGGAGGTAGGTGTACGAATGATTACGCTGCAACCCAACACATCACTTACTCGAGCGGACGTCTTTATGACCTTTCAGCAGTTTCATTAGGATGCCTTATCTAGAGGCGCTCTCTTGATATTTATGTCTTGTAAGCTACCATCTTCATAAGGGGATTCGTTCATTATCGCGATACTCCATGATACGAAGAGCTGTGCTAACCAAGTACTCACAAGGATATAGAGTTCGAGCAAATTTAAAATAAACTGTCAAGAAATTATTTTAAATTCCACCTAATTTTGTGGTTTGAATGGTACGTAATAGAGCCA
>NW_027113713.1:107086-114370 GCF_000696795.3 Halyomorpha halys | reverse complement strand
ATTAGACGGTAATGTGAGATCAGACCATCATTCATAGTCACAGCAGTAGAACAGTCTACCAAGAACAAACAAATAGATATATTTTACGAGAATAATACTAACACATGGATTAAAAGGAAAATATAATAAAAAAACCGGTTACAGGAAACACTAGAATGGATAAATAAGTTTAAATATATAGTGTAAGTTTCTAAAGATAAATCCTTTATAAAATATTAAATTATATGTATTGTAAATGTAAAAGCCCCGAGTGAAAAATATCTCAGTAAAATAGCTGGAAATAATTAGAATTTTAAATAAATTATTAGGAATACTTCAAAGAATATTATGTTGAAAAATACTAAAAAGTGTTTTTAGTATAAAATATATCATTTTATTAAAAAATAAAATGACAGGAGAGAAGATTAAATTTTTTAAAGACTTTATATAATTTTATATTAAAAAATGTGGAATTAATATTTTTTATTTAATCTTGTTGACTAACATTTAATAATCAAACGATTAAGTTATGCGAGAAGGGAGAACTCGAAAAACAAAATGCGAACGACTGCTCAACTATGTCGATACACAACATACTAATCAGTCCAATAGACAGTATTAATAGGGACGAGAGAGCATTATTTGTGACAAGTCAAATAAATTTAAAATACTTCGATTCATAGAGTTGATAACAAAAAAACCTATGATCCGAATTTTCCAAGAAGAAAACACTATAAATATGATATACCTTGGTATGTCAAGATTATGTCACTTCTAAATTTTATAAATTACAATAGTTGACAAACAAATATGAATCGTGTAAGAAGGATTTTCATAACAACAAGATTAACGCGCAGTTGTCTTAGAAGGCTTAGAAGTGGCAGAATAATTTAACACTTGAATAATGCGTTCCTTGCGGTATATCTCATCTTATTCTTCACATACTACTCTATTGTTCCCTTTCTACCATTGTATTCACAGAGTTTTATATTATTTTATTTTATTATTTATTTTTATTTTTTAGTGAAATTCACTGTAATATCGATATCTGATCTGGTAAAACATTCGGGGGCCACCTAAAAAAAAAAGTTTCTAAAAAACTCAATAAGTTAAATAATATAAAAAATAAAGAATTCGAAAAAGGTTATAAAAGATTCGATACCAAAAATAAAAAAATTAATTAATTTATTAACAACAAAATTATAATATGAATTTCCCGTCTTGCAATATTTCTTGCAAATCAATCATTTTTGCAATATCAATTTGCCTCAAAGTTTCCTGTTCTGTATATAGGATAGCATAATATTGCTTCTAATATTTCTTCTTCTATAGTACTCCATAAATAATTTCTTACTCATTTTTTAAAATTTTATTTCGTGAATTTTGTACAAACTTTTTAAAAAAAAGGGTAAACAAGTAAGTGATAATAAAATATAATTATTTCATTTGATGCATTAGATGAATGAAATATTTAGAAAAAAAAAAACAAATCACGAGTGGGGTATTCATGATGTTGTGTTTCAAATATAAGCATTTTTAACATGCTAAATGTTAAGAGTGTAGGATTGTGAGCAGTCAAAATTAAAGTCCAGATTATATGTTAAATGCAAAGGAGCTTCTAGCGGATTTTCTGGGCAACTTGTTTTCTAACCTTGTAATCTTCACGAATAATAAAATTCAAACAGCTTCGTAACAGGATCTTTCCTCCACCTCACATGTTCCTTGTTTCACTCCTAGTTTTTTTCCATTACTAAAAGAAAATTATTCAAATGCAATAATAAAGAAAACTAAATGAAATTGTACTTATAGTACAAAGGGAGATAGGTGTATGGACAAACTCTTAACCATGGTAAATGTTGTATCGTTTTAACATGCTAAAAAAAAAAAAGGAAATATTTCTTCATTTATCACACTTTAACATTTTAAACTAAAGATCATGACTACCCTTAATATTTAATCATTCAGAAATGTGTAAGAAATTTCTTTACCTGCTATACAGATATTTGTTTTTTTTATGTTGCCACCGTTTTCCTTTAGAAATAATAAAAAAATAGTCGAAGTTTATAAGTATATCCTAATATGAAGCATTAGCGACGGTAATTTCTAAAATGCTGAAATATAGTTGTTCATACTTGAATGTCCGGTCGTACAGATGCGTAATAAACTGACTACTGAAACACGGAATAGTGGACACATAACTTTAAGATAGAAACAAAAAAGTGTAGTATCTCGTCATTACATACAAAATGTTTGAAGGATCGTCTTTGCATGATATAGGAGGCTTTTATTTTAATATAATGTTAGTTTAAATTATAGTAAATGTGTATTGTCTGCATTTTTAAAATTTTTATTAACTATTCAATTGTTTTTCTATTTTTATGTGTGGCTTGATTCTGCAGAATGATTTGTATCAATTAAAATAATAAGGGAATTATGTTAGTATTTTTACAACAAATGTTCTTAGAATGTTTGCTATATTGAATGATGCTAGATTTAACGATTATTAAGACACAACTAAACCAAAGAAACAACAGAAATTAAAACTTTTTTAAATCGATAGGAACAGGTTTGAACACGCTTTTCTTCATCACGCGAGTAACTAACTAGACTAATCGTCAAGAACAATAATCACGTGAATCTTTGGAACCGGTAACAGAACCCAGTTATCAACCGGTTCTTTAAATCATATATTTTGCAAATGTTCATAAACCCCTACAACCGCAAATAGATAAAACTAATTAAGAGACAAAGGAATGTAGTCTTCTATATTAGTTTGTACCAACATTAAACAAGAAATTAGCCTTATTAATATATATTTTTACGGAAGCCCCGTATATTCAAGGTCAGCTCAAAATCCATTCTGCCATCTTGTGGGAGAAAAAAGAAGTAGCTAAGTACCCAAAGTTCCAGTGAGGAGTACCCCTTGAAACAGTGAAGAGGTAACACAGACGTGAAGTGAACACAGGCTACCTCAGACAACTACATTTTGCTGGTAGTTAGCTACAGAGTTGGGCAAAAATTATTCGATTGACGAGAGACGAATACTTTTTTATTCGAAGTTTTTATTCGTTTGACGCGAATAAATTTTTATTCGAATAAAAATACGACTAAACAATCCGAATACTTTTTTATCCGAATATTTAAAATACTATTCCAATCGAATAAAAAATTATTAATAAAAATTTGATTTTTTTTTTTAAATTCACTATTTTTTACCACCTTCAACTTCTAATGTATGAAGATTCTATTTCACATATTCAGACGAGTACAAAACGAAAGTGCTATCGATTTTAACATGGCGTATCGATTTATTTTAACTTTCTTGATTTCCAACATGTTACGGTCCCTTTATACGTTCTGAGAAATGCAGAATATGAAAAAGATATCGATTTATTTTTATTTTTCTGATTTCCAACATGATAGAGCCCCTTTATATGTCATGAGATATGCAGAATATGAAAATGCTATCGATTTTAAGATTGCCTATCGATTTATTTGACCTTTCTTGATTTCCAACACATTAGGGTCCCTTTATGTTTTGAGATATGTAGAATATAAAAATACTATCGATTTATTTTAATTTTTCTGATTTCTAGCATGTTAGAAATCAGAAATGTTAAAATTAATCTATACGCGATCATAAAATATATCTATGTATAACTGTAAGACAAAAAATGTCGTCTTTATATAAATACAAACGTATTCGGATGGTTAATCATAAGAGATTATATTTTTCTATAAAATGGACGAATATAAAAGTATTCAAATGGTTATTCGAATTGTTTTGCCCGAATAATTGATTATTCTTGTAAAATAATGACAAATGAAAAAGTATTCGGATGGTTAATCATATGTTTTTCTACGAATAATTTATTACTCGAGTAGAAAATTCACGAATAAAAAAAGTATTAATCTCTCGTCATTCGAATAATATTTTCCCAACTCTGGTTAGCTATCACTCAGGATAAGTGAGTAGTTTGATCAACACAGCCAAGCAGGTGGCAGGGGCGGGATGAGAAAACTGAAAACAGGACAAGAGATAACCTCCAAGATCTACAGAAACTCCATATTAGTAGCCAACCATCAAGTAAATTGTAATATCATTCATTATTATATTCCATAATCAAAATTAATTTAACTAACCTAACTAATATTGTAACCTTTTTGGTCAAACCATACATCTATTCTGTAAATCATACAGATAGAGGCATATCGCTATAACCTTGTCTCATTTTGTCCAAACCACTAAATATGGTACAATCCACTCCAGTAAAATCAAGAACCAGTATTTTTCTATAAAAATACGATCACTACAGATTTTGATTCATCTCAGACTGCGGTGATTGGACAATACATTTCTATATTCCTTATATATGGGATATGTAGTAAGGGAAAGTATCGCGATAAATTTCTAAAATTGAGTTTTCGACAGAAATACAAGTTTAGTGGTCTTCTGAGTTCAAAAAACCTAGTCACGCAGAATGGTCTGTATGACTGTTTGTGAACAGCCTAGCTCAAAACCGAAAAGTTGTACGAAACTAAAATTATTCATATATTGAGATATATTGGGATGAGGCAGCAACTTTTTCGCTAAAATCGACTTACCAGAAGTGCCACTTTATAGAATCAATTTTTAAAATAATTTTGTTCAATGTTATCCAAAATGACTTTATGGATTTTGATTTAACTTGGTAGAATTGAATGGCCTTTAATGTTGGATAGGTCTTTTCCCCATTAAACAGACTAACACGGCTTAAATGCCGAATTTTCGAAAAAAATTCCCATAAGTGATAAATAATTTTATTTATTCTGGATTTTCTTTTTAGGAAGTCTAATAAGGTATTTCAATAAATTTATTTAGTTTAAAAACTTCCAAAAGTTGAATATAATTTATTCTATATTTTCTTTTTAGTTGTACAACTATTGTCCCATATTCATATACCTTAATAAACCTCATATTTGTCGTACTTTCACAATGGAAATCATGTCATCTATTAAAATATGGCAGAAAAAAATTATTTTACACTGTATTGATTATTTTCAGTCATGTTTTAATAGATGAGATGATGGCCATAGTGAATTTAAAAGTATGACAAATATGAGGTTTATTAAGGTACATGAGTATGGGAAAAGTAGTCCCGAAACATTGTGCAACTAAAAAGAAAATATAGAATAAATATAATTCAACTTTTGGAAGTTTTTAATCTCAAACAATTCATTGAATTTGATTTATTTGAAAAAATAAAGTAAATCATTCTTATTGATAGCAATAATATGAAATGTATAAATACGAAATATTAAAGATTTTTATGTTTAACTAAAGGAGAAAAAATAAAAAAATTCCAACAGAGAATGATGTTATGAAACTGTTGTATTCTTGGCCGAAACAAAATTTCTATTTTTTATCCCCATTTAGAGAAAGCCTAAAATACGAAATTTTATAGCAACAGAAAAATTTGTTCATAATTTTCTTCTTATCTGGTTCACGAAAAAAAAATATCGTTAGGGAGTTCCTGTAGAATATATCAATATTTATGTTATTAAATGACAAAACTAGGGAAAGCAAAATTATGAACAAAAATTCCAAGTTTTATGCTACTATGAAAATTCGTATTTTGTTTGTTGGGTTTCTTGAGATGAGAATAATTTCTGTCAAAAATACAGTTTACAGTTTTTAAAAAAATATTACGAAACCGTAATAAAATCTAGAAAGATTCCCTTACTATTAATTCCTCTAATAGGTAAGGAAAAGTAACAGATACCAATTTATCAATATATGTTGTGATTTACTGTACATATCAAATTTAAACTTTATTTGATAAGGTTACTGTTACTTTAAATGTGGTATAGTTGAACCTATATTTACCTCCAAAGTTACAACAGCTTTTAAACGACCTTTTCTACTTTATTAAAGTTGAGTTACTTAGCCGCTAATTGCTTAGCGTTATAAAAGCCTTTATTAATGGTGAAGGATAGGCTACTCTATATAAGATAAACTTTTTGATAAATTAATTAAGAGGATGCAAGAAGCGGTTATTGTATAAAACTGAAAATTAGGATAAATCTTATTTATTTATTTTTTTAAGGAAATTTATTTACTCCGGGTTGAATTTTTAATAATAGTACAATATAATCATTAATGCTCATTTACGAATTTAACCGATCGGAAGAGCTCTTACGAAATATATTGTCAATACTAAAAAACCTTTATAAACCAATATTTATTAGCATTAGATTATAATTTAAATATATTGTACAGAATATGAGTATTACAAAAAATAAATAAGTGTATATCAATTAGTCCTCTCATCAATTTTTATTGATTAACCTTTTTAATTTTTTTACTTAATAATACACTAATCAATTATTTAACATTTTTTCTTTTATTCTTTATTCGTTAGAAAATAGGCTAAAAATAATTTTTGAAAATAATAATCAATGAATAAATATGTAATTCAATTATAAAAAGTGTGATTAACTTTCTTTTTAACTTATACTTAAATATATTATAAGTATATTTTATGAACATTTTTATAGGAAAAGTAGATATTCTTGGCAATGTTAAAATTTTCTATTTGTCTGTCAATAAGCAAATGTTTGCATAAGAGAAATTTTTTTAACATGGAATATAAAAAGAAATGTAGGGAGATTGTTGATTGACCGTGAGTAATTTAAAAAAAAAATAGTAAATAAACTATTTATTATAAGTCAACATGAATAAGTAAAATAAAAATGGACAATAGGAGTTCTGACAATGGTCAGATTCTCCACTCAAGTGGAGTGTTTGCGCTTTAGCGCACTTGCTCAGCCTCCACTGGCTCATTACCCTGTGATGCGGCGAGAGGGATGCGCTGGGATCTCTTGAGCTCTGCTCTACCCCTCACACGTGGGGGATAGAGTGGGATCAGGAATCCTCAGGTCGATTGTGTAAATATTGTATTGTAATAACTGAATCAGGCTAAACATTAACCTAAATCCGGAGGGTATCACTTCTAATAAATTATGCTGAGAGAATATTAATTTTATTCGTTAGTTTAGTTTGATATTTGATGTATGTTCTTTGGAACGACAGGGGTCTAGCCATTACAATTTCAGACGTTAAAATATTGTGTTGTACCTCTATATATCGCCAGTGTAATTCCTAATTGGGGTATCTGACATATCTTTAAAAAATTAGGTTTGAAGTTGCAGAGCTATTTTAATATAAGTTAATTGATCATTTTCTATTTTCAATTAATGCAAATATTGTATATATTATTTTATCATTATGTTATTTTATTTATTTATTTTTCATACAGATAGTTG
>NW_027113713.1:101472-106736 GCF_000696795.3 Halyomorpha halys | reverse complement strand
CTATTAAACCCACGTACCCCCAGACATTACTGGGATTCATCAGGGTTGAGTCAAGAAAGGTTGAGGCCAATTTATAGTAATCTTTTAATAAAAAAAAAAAAATCAAAGGTGTAAATAGATATATTAAAAATACATATAATCTTTCTTATCCACTTGCCTTTCATTTTCATCCTTTTCAACCCTTTATTAAGACCCTCCTCCGTGGTAGCCTTATCAATCTAAGTCTGAAATACGTAACAGACAATTACAGCGAGTAGGTTGGTCAATGTTCGACATGTCACACTACCACAGAGGAGAACATAGCACAAAAAAAGCCATCCTTCCCCAGCGGACCCGCCTCACTAAGACCCCTTTTTTTTGTACCCTCCTATGGAATAAAATATTGAATAACACAATATTTAAGGCCCTAAGGCAGTGACGGTCCTATATCACTTCTGAAATATTTGCTTAAAACGGGAAGAGGATACTTCAGGATACTTAAATATTTAGAAAGCGCCTAAAATTTAAAAACGGCGTGAAAGTTGAAAAGTAAGTCTACCACGGAGGGCGGGAGAGGAGGGATTCACTCAGTTTTAAAATTATCAATTTTATTTCATAATGGTAATCCTCTTAGAATCATTATTTATTTTATGATTGAGAGTGGTTTATTTTATTATCAATTTACACAATTTTGATCCTTTTTACTCTCACACTTTATTCTTTAATAACTTTCCAACGTTTCGGCCCTCAGGCTATTCTCAAGGATACAACCTTCAATATTGATGTCATTGTTTTTTTTTAAATCTAAATTTTCAGGCTAATTGCCCTTGTCATATATAATTTTTTTTATATATATCCTAAATTTAAAAATCCTTTTTGCAAACAACTTCTGCTCTTTCGCTTAAATTTATCACTTGAAAACCTTTTCACCTGAAAAAAGGTAGATTCTGTTTTTAAGTTATAAATATAAGTGAAAGAGGAGTAGTTGTTTGTAAAAAAGGTTTTTTAAATTTATGATATATATAAAAAAATATATATATGACAAGGGCAATTAGCTTGCAAATTTAGATTAAAAAAAACAATGACATCAATATTGAAGGTTGTATCCTTGAGAATGGCCTGAGGGCCGAAACGTTGGAAAGTTATTAAATAATAAAGGTTGAGAGTAAAAAGGATCAAAATTGTGTAAATCGATAATAAGATAATCCTCTTGATTTTTTAAAAATAAAATCGTCTCAAACTACTCATTAAAATTTAATTTTATTTGCCACGCAAAAAAGCAACCCGCCATTATTATTTTTGCATGACGTCATTTTTACATAAACATACACAAGGCATATCTAATCATATATCTAGTATCTAGTATTATAAAATCATCATGAAATCAATTAACTTTGACTATTAATTATCTAAGTATTGACAGTTCAATGTAACCTGTATTTTCTTGGGGAATTTTTCATTGCTCAGAGTACAGCGCTGAAATATCCCGCGTTACGTCTACCAGAAAGGCTTACGTTTCTGTTTATTTACACAATTTCAAATAAATATTTTCTATTTATTTGTGCTACTTTAAAGTAATTATACATTTATTATTAAAAAAAAAGTAGGATCACAAAATAGTATTGACTTCCGAAATAGAGATATATTAATGACAAACAGAGAAAGGCAAAAATTAGCTATAGTTGAAACTAATAGCTAAAATTGCCATGGATACGACCTCTATTCATGAATGAACCATTGATAAATAAATATCGTATCCATGGCGTTTTTAGCTATTAGTGTCAACTATAGCTAATTTTTGCCGAGCTCTGATGACAACTATTACTTACTTGAATGGTGAAGTAGAAGAACTGTGCCGCCGCCCAGGCAGCCCATGCGGCACAGACGCAGACCCAGGACCCACTGCCAGCCACGACCTCCCCCAGCTCCACCATGTGCACCAGCAGCAGGAGGATGGACAGTATGGAGCGCATGGTATGGCCCTCCAGCAGGCCGCGCTCATCTTCATGTCTGCAACGGTCAACCAGTAATTATTAAGACGCATTAAATTTAACAACAGTAGAATACTTCAACCAGTAACATATTACATGTAGTGCGAGCCTATAGCAAGAGCGAATTATCTCGCGCTTATAGGGGCCTGCCTCGCTTTAAGTATATGCGAGTTACATATCAAAAAAATCAGTGAAGACTAAAATGACTTTATTCTAACATATTTACAAGAACTACATGTTACTGTTACTGTTACTTAGTCTCTATCTTCTTCTTAGCTATCTAGTCTAGGAAATATATATGAACACTTGAGAAGAAGGGGTAGGAAGAATAGTGAAATAGGAGAAGGGGTTTGGACCAATCAGATAATTTAGGAAATTGGGCGGAGCCTAGAGAGGCTATGAAATTAGAAGTAAATATCTGGGAGGGGTAAAAAGGCGTGAATAGAAACAGGGTGGCCAGCCTTCCAAGAAATTGGAATGACCTAAGGACTCGTGACAACTGACTTACATGTGTTATACATAAAATTGTTAGACTGATGCAAATCCATTGTGAGATGACAGCTTGTACCTGTTGGTATAGAATACTAAGGAAAGGTCACTTCCTCTATGGTCAGTGTCTGTCGAAATATGCCAGATGTCTATAGTTTATACTATATAGTTTATAATAATAGCTGTTAAATACAATAGCGTTCGTTAACTTGCAATTAAAAAGTAAAAGAGAGTTAAAAGTTTTTAGTTGCGGATGAAATAACGTGAACTACTATAGTTCAATAATCAGCCAATATTTCGTTGATAATGAAATACCTACATCGCAGTGTTGCTACTGTAATAAAAAAAATTACCCTCTCACTAGGTAAAAATAATGGGATAGGTGTTTAAATGTCGTAGCTACTGCTATGATGTGAACCATATGACAGTTACAATTACTTATTTATTTGCATATTTATTATTTATTGAAAAATAATTTACTTATTTAGTTACTTAGTTACAGTTACTTTCGTAGTATTAAAGTAGTACCAATAGGTCTACGGCGACAGACGTAAGTAATTGTCGCGGTAGTGAAGCTACTGTCACTTAAGGACTGCTTATTAATGATTAATTTTTTTAATTATAAATTATTTTAATAAAAAAACTAAATTAGAGTAGCGCCCACCAGCATACATATTACCTATAAATCACAATCAGAGTACATATGCTTCTTAGAAGTTATTTCAATTTTATCTTTTCAGGACCTCGATGTCCCCATTGTTGCTGATTTGGCCAGAACCAGATACCAATCCTTCCATAATAAACTTCCCAACCACCCAAACCAACTCGTTTCTAACTTGGCTTCTCCTTCACTATCTAATAATCCTCCTAGGCGTCTGAAAAGAATATGGCCTCGAGATCTTCTCCTTTGAAATGTTCTTGGAGTTCTATCAATGGGTAGATTCTCCACATGTTTTTATCACGTCATAATGTCACTTACAGCAAATTTACTTGATGTGCATTTATGTATACAGTTGTAAATATCAATAAATAAATTATTAAAAAAAATTTTTTTTAACTTTATTTATTATGCTATCTTTTAATTTATTAATATTGTCTGTGAAATTGGTACGAACGCACTACTTTACTAATCACTTATTCCTCTGATTGAGAGAGATCGTAATATTTGATAATAATATATCTTATCCCTCTAATGAACAGATTTGCTACCTAAATCTGATCAATAATCTAGTATAGACATATGAGCCGTTCAGTGCACACATCGATTAACTCCATAAAACAAAAAGTTGAGAAACGCGATGAAGTACTGTATATTGTTTTCTAAAATTCCTGTTATAATATAAATTCAAATATATAATGTAGAATGCATAAATACAGATATAGCTTACATCTAATGGTATATAAAATTAATAAGAAAGAATAGCAAAAAAAGTATCGTCAGTAATGTTACAGTTCTTGATGCAGATATGCATCTGCACTTTATATCGACAAATGTTTTTATTTTTCCTCCCTTATTCCTGCATGCCAAACCTTTTGTTCTGTCATGCTTTTGTACAATTCGTGTCTATTTATCAGGATTAAGACTTCTTTTACTTCCAATCAAGTGTTTGTTGGGAAATTTGTACTGTTGCAATCAGATGAATCCGGGGAAAACGATAAACGTCTTCTTGGACCAGACTTTCTGTTGATAAATCGTATAGAAGAACCATCAGTGTTTTCCTCATCCACATTACTATTAATCTCACCCGTCTTGATTATAACGGTATAATATTTATTTCAAAACAAACTGGTAATAATGTTGAGAATACCAAGAGAATATGTAGTCCATATAATATTGGTGAAGTATACAACAGCGTGCGAGATCACTGTTATACTAACTACCGTTTGCATTGCGCTTCTTTTCATCTGTGATTTTGTTACCAATATCGTTGGGGGGGGGGGAGAAGCACCTGCGGCTGTGTTTAAAAAAAAGAGCGATGATGCACGGCCGGAACAAATAATAATATAATATAATTGCGTTGTTGAAACGATTTACATTAGAGTATGGAGTAAATCACAATGGCTTCTGAAATAATTTACTTATTATTCAATTGCCAAAAAAAATTGATGTTTAATGGTGTTAATCCGTATTATTGAGGAAAGCTATAATAAATATAAAAAGTAATGATTATACCAAGTGCTTTGACACTTAAATTTAAGATTTTTCAAAAAGTGGAGTTAATCGATGTGTGCACTGAACGGCTCATATATACATTTTATGAATAATATAATTATATACAAGGTCATCAATAAATTAAAATCTGTGCCGCAAAAAGAATGCCTGGACTGCTAGAACTGTCACAATCTCGGCTTTAATTTATTCCCGAGGGGCAATGTGGTCAGTACAACCGTCGACCGCCTGATTTATACCATTACAGGCTTATGTGGCCTTCATTATAATTTTTGTTTTATAGCGGAATGGCCAAATCACTCACATCAATAAAATATTAATTATTTTAAAAATAATAACGAGATGACATAAGTTAATTCAGTTCAAAATACCACTTCGAAGAAGTAATAACTAAAAAAAAATTAACTAATCAAGTCTGTGGTAAATCTATCAAATAACAGTAATAAAAAAAAACATAAGTTAAAGGTCAAGAGTTATTCTTATCGCCCTTTATTTTCCGTCTTTTAGTGCATATTTATTTATATTTTTCTTTGTCCTCTGTATATTTGTAATTTTTTTTCTTTTTCATTATATGTCTATTTCTTTTTTTATTTCTTGTTTATTTCTACTTTTCACTATACATCTTATTTTATTTA
>NW_027113713.1:97844-99303 GCF_000696795.3 Halyomorpha halys | reverse complement strand
GTTTACATTTATCCTGTAAATAATAACAAAATGTATTTTGATTTTTGCATGCAGAGAGACGTGGTAAAATATTAATAATAATCACAAATCTGTAAGTTTAAAAGATCTCTATGCATCTGTCTGTAGAGTATTTGCTACTTTACTGTACTTTACTGTTAGAGCATTTGCTCAGCCTCCACTGACTCATTACCACTGACGCGGCGAAGGCTGTGATCTCGAAGAACCTTGCTACCCCTCATCCGAGGGCAATAGAGTGGGCTCGGAGATCCTCAGGTCGAGAGTGTAAATATTGTACATAATAGTGTAAAAATGATAAGTGCTTTTATTTATTTTTTATATTAGGGGAGAGCGCGATAGCCACGGGGTAAGGGGCTTAGCTACAAGCTCCAAGGACCCGAGTTCGAATCCGCCTGAGCAGAAAATTGTTTCTGTTACACTGTAGCCTTGAGTTTGTGGGTTCTGGAGCCCTCTTGGGGTTTACTCAGCCTCTTGAATTGGGTAACCTTAATTGGGTAAAAATCTGGGGGTCAAGCGTGATTCTGATGAAATCACCTCCTTGCACCACCGTTGGTGTAGTAACGTACAAAGTACTGAATCCTTGACCCTTCATGAGTGTAGCGGTACAGATTTTAATTTAATTTTAAATAATTCAAAATTTTACTTATTTTATTTTATCCTAATTTCTCTATGTACAGTTTGATTAGTTACTTTGTATTTATCTTTCTGTTTATATACATATTTTAAGTTATATTATTTTTATTTTATGATATGAATGTGATAATTTATCACTGTGATCACGAAAAGCCAAGAACAGAAAATATTGGAAGTGAAGACAAGTGAACTCTCAGTGTACCAAAGTACGGATAACCCCCGTAAAAGACATTAGGGGTATTCATGATGTTTGTAAAATGTTTTACCATGTTAAATTTTATAAGTATAGGATTGTGAGCAACCCTATTTAAAGTTATGTTAAATAGTGAATGTATAAGAGCAACTTGTTTTATAACCTTTCTTTCCAAAACTTCATGTTATTGTTTACTTTTAAGTTTTGATAAAAGTAATTTATTAAAACATGCTTAAGTGTAAGTTGTGTAAAAGTTTGGCTACTGAGTGCCTTGTTGATCTTCTGACTTGTGAGGAATAGAAGCAAGATGAGCTAATTGACAACTGTCATTATAACTGTAATCCTTTGCTCTATTAGATTTTAAAACATCCAAAAACAATATTAATACACAATTAAAACATAAACCAAGAGCAAGTTAACCTAACACGACAACTAACAAAACGGTGACGAGCTCAGTTGGTCTGTTGCGTGACGTCATTTTCCCTTTAACAGACTCTCAACCGAGTATGAAGTCTTGATTGTGATGAAGCTATGATCATCACACAACAGGCATGTAATCTTATTGGTGATTTATTGTATATTTTTAGATTTTAACAAATTTTGAGTTTGAAGCAG
>NW_027113713.1:92368-97794 GCF_000696795.3 Halyomorpha halys | reverse complement strand
TGGTAAAATATTAATAATAATCACAAATCTGTAATTTTAAAAGATATCTATGTATCTGTCTGTAGTGTAATTGCGACTTTACTCTACTTTACTGTTAGAGTACTTACTCAGCCTCCACTGACTCATTACCACTGACGCGGTGAGAAGGCTGTGCTGGGATCTCGAAGAACCTTGCTACCCCTCATCCGAGGGGAATAGAGTGGGCTCGAAGATCCTCAGGTTGAAAGTGTAAATATTGTACATAATAGTATAAAAATCATAAGTGCTTTTATTTATTTTTTGTATTAGTTCAAAGGGGAGAGCGCGATAGCCACGGGGTAGGGCGCGTGTCTAAAAAATCCAAGGACTAGAGTTCGAATGCGTCTGGGCAGAAAATTGTTTCTGTTACACTGTAGCCGTGAGTCTGTGGGTTCTGGAGCCCTCCTGGGATCCATCCAGCCTCTTAAATTGGGTATCCTTAATTGGGTAAAAATCTGGCGGTCGAGTGTGATTCTGATGAAATCACCTCCTTGCACCACCGTTGGTCTAGTAACTTACAAAGTACTGAATCCTTGACCCTTCTGGAGTGTAGCGGTACAGATTTTAATCACTGTGATCACAAAAAGCCAAGAACAGAAAATATTGGAAGATGAGGACAAGTGAACTCTCAGTGAATCAACGCACGGATAGTCCCCGTTAAAGACATTATAACTCCTTAAAAAAGGAAGGTTCTTATACATGTATAATAAAGAAAAAATAGATCTAATGCTTTTAAAAATGTATATATGTATATAATTAATGAATATTATTATTATTACTCATTGCCCAAGGGTGTGGCAGATCGTACTACTTATGAATAAATAACAATTTTTTATCATAATAAGAGACCGTTTATTTTGCATAGGTACTTATAAATTATATAACCACATCTTATAACAAATTAATAAGAGAAAATACAATATTGAACTATTTAACGAAAATGCCATTAAATTAATTATAATAGAAAAAGAGAATTCTGTCGCCAAAAAGCGCATAAAGGAAAAGAAAATATTGAACAAATGCTTGACAAAGCAGATCATCTGATGATATGATTCTTGCGAGTATGAAGTCTTGATGGTGATGAAGCTATGATCATCACACAACAGGCATGTAATCTTATTGGTGATTTATTGTATATTTTTAGATTTTAACACATTTTGAGTTTGAAGCAGAATAAATAATACAAAGCAAGAGATAAAAGCTCATAGGTAAAAGTCCATTAGCGATAATAAGATCCATTTTTCTCCTGTTGGGGTTGAAGGACCCTTTGGCACGATAGTTCCCGGTTGGCTGAATGACAAATGGTTCTCGCCATACTAACTGTCCAGCCGACAGATGAACAACATAAGGGTTTCAAGTCTCAGCCATCTCATTCAAAAATAGCACCGCGAGTCCTCAATCAGGTTACTACATCAATATATATATATATATATACGGTACATAAAATGCCAACGAAAAATGGGGACGCATGTTATACTTCGTCGGTATTGAACTGATACAGAAATCATGGCTGTTTCATTCTATTATCTTTAACTTAATGTGTAAAACATAAATTATTCCCGCACTGTAATATTTTTCAACAAGAAGAGAAAAGTTATAATGTGGACAGGGGAAGAGGCATGCGACTAACGCTTGCTACAAACAAACAGGGTGGGCCTATTGATCAGAGAACGATCTTTAACTTTTCATAATGTTGACTTATTTATAGGAGTAGGAGAACTGTATTTCATCAAATCCAGTAATAGTACAAGAGCCGGGAGGAAAAAAAGGCAGTTATCTCACCCCACTTTTTGGTTACTTTAATGAAAACTATGTATAATTAATAGTCAGGATTGATGAGTCTGCCAAGTATAGGTAGGGAGGATAAAAAAAGGCGGCTGTTTCAAAACGATAAAAATGATTATTTTTTTATTCGGAGCTCTATATCTTTACAACTACCAATAACACTAGAAAATCTTAGAGAACACTATTTAAAGAAGAGTAAATTTACTAAATATTAGCCCTAAAAGAGCTATTTAGGTCCAACAGTTCTCGAGATATAGATTTTTAAAAAGCAAAATTTCTTTAAAATCTACTGAAAGATTAGTAGTTAGTTAATTAATTTTGAGAAATCTATATCTCAGGAACTATGAGACGTACAGATGTCTATTAGCACTCAAATCAAAGCTAGTTTAATGGACTATGCAGAAGTTTATGACCTTTACCTTCGTAGGAATAGTAGTTTTCATAATATTTGCTAAAATAAATTGATTTATAGTTGTTCGGACAATAAGTTTAATTTATGAAAAACTTCATTTCGGAAACCATTGGACGTACAGATATATGACAGCACTCAAATTAAAGCTAGTTAAATTTACTACAAAATAGTTAATTATGTTTATCTTTGTAGGAGTAGAAGTTTTTATGATATTTGACAAAATAAACTCACAAAATGTTAATTTCTAGTTGTTCTTATAAAATATTGGATTTTTAAAAACATATATCTCTAGATTCATAAGAAGCACATATAAGCCAACACTCGAAATAAAGGAAATTTAACTTACTATAAAGTAGTTTACGACACTTATCTTCGTAGGGGTAGTCGTTTTTATATCGTAGCCATCTTTTTAGACGCCTCGGAGGATTAATAAGGGTTGTAAAGGATGAGAGATTAAGAACTAATGGTTTGATAAGGTAAGGATTTTGGAATGAAAGGAGTTATACCTATTTAGGGTCAAATCTGCAACGATAGGGATTTTGAGTTCTTTATAGATGAGTTTATATGTGGACATAATAAGCAGCATCAAGGGTTTTACGTTAGATTTTGAATTGTAAGGAGTGGATACGAGAAGAATTTATGAATGTTTGAATTGGTCTGCTTATCATAGTGTGTAAGTTTTGTAGTAAATGAGAATTTTGGGGCGTTTGTCCAGTAGCTATTGTAGTATTCCGAATCTACGAGAAGTTTCTTGTTGTTTCAGTCTAGTATTGGGAGTTTTTATCTTTTTTAAATTGTATAAACAAAAGACTGATCTACATGACTATTATAAGGCCTATCTGGACATACGGAGTTGAGGTATGGCGCTCCACTAAACCGTCGAATTCCTCTCGAATCCAATCCTTACAGTCCAAAATCCTTAACGCTCCTTACTTTGTCACAAATCAAATCATCCACCTGGACCTCAATGTCCCATATGTTGCCAATTTGGCCAGAACCAGATACCAATCCTTCCATAATAAAATTCCAAACCAACTCGTTTCTAACTTGGCTTCTCCTTCACTACCTAATAATGCTCCTAGGCGTCTGAAAAGAAGATGGCCCCGAGATCTTCTCCTTTAGAAATGTTTTTGGAGTTCTATCAATGGGTAGATTCTCCACATGTTTGTATCATGTAATAATATCACTTACAGCAAATTTACTTGATGTGTATATATGTATACAGTTGTAAATATCAATTAAAAAAAAATGAAAAAAAAAATGTATAAATATTTAAATTACGTATTTGAAATTTTGCGTTTAAATTTTAGGATATAAAATGTTAAATTATTGGAATATAAATTATGCATATACCAAAAATAGGTCCAATTATAAAAAAATATATGAAACTATAAGTTTCTGAAAAATAAAATAAGAATTATATTGGTTACAACATTATTAATACATCGTAAACACTTTAAAACTATTATCCTTCCCACTGTTCTTCATGGATATGGAACGTGGCCTCTTACACTCAGGCAGAAACAGCCTTTACGGTTTTGGATAATAAAGTATACCGTAAAATATTCGGACCGAAAAAGGATGAATTGGTATTGATTCTTCGGGTTCGTTAAGCATTTATAATTATTATTGGTTACAATATATCTTTTCTTAAATTTGCATTAAAGTGCTACATTCTAAACTTCTCCCATATATTGGTAGCTTCTCTCAGAGCATATTCACACTATATGTACAGAGTTATATAAATTAAATAAATGACAACAAACAAAGTTAAAAAAAAAACTTAAATAAAAAAATACAAAAAAAAAAATAGATCATACTTAATAAAGTGTACGAGTATTTAAAGAGCAAGAATAGAGTGAACAATAATTCAAGACCGGATATAAAAAAGTGGGCTATAAACTAAATAAATAACATCCGATTATTGTCTGCGATAGATTTCCGAGATATCTCTTTCGTATACAATCTCCAAATCTAATAATCTACAATGAAATTTGAAGACTTTAAACAATCTCTTAAAAATTTAAGTTATCGAGATAGCTATAAGATTACCTTAACAAACGACAAAGCTGTTTATTTTGGGTTCAAACAAAGATAATGAAAATTCCTTAATCGTTTCTGCAAAATGGAGAATCCAAGTAGGAGGAATCGTAATAACTTGTTTATTAAGGAATAAGTAATTTACTCAGATTAAGAAATATTGATTAAATTAACACAAACGACAGACATTATAACTTCAAATGTCAGGCACAACAGAGGTGTCTGCACCGGTGAGGAGATATTCTATTTTTGCTGGTTTTCATTTCAAAGACTAGACTAGATTATCATTAGTTTTTATTATACAATATTTACCGTGTTGTTTTGGGATACCTCTTTATACAATATAATTTTCCTGATACTAATTATATTTTATATAATTATTCATTTTTACATTGTGCTAAAACAAACCGAAGAGGAACAAAAACAACCAACAAAGAACACCCGTCAGCTCTTAGTATCCTCTCTCGTCTTCCCCCACTTCGACTACGGCTCCTTGGTCAATGGAGGGCTATCTGCAGGTCTGGAGTTGAGGCTGAAGAGACTCATGAATCATTTCGTAAGATTTATCTTTGAGTTTCCAAGGCGATATCCAGTCTCTCGCTGGTATACCGAGTTGAAGTGGCTCTATCCAACCTCCCGAAGGCAATACCTCCTTGGTGTTTTCCTAATCCAAGTTCTAAAAATAAAAGAAACCTACCTATATCCTTAATCTCCTCACTCTTCGTTCATCCATCCATTCATTAAACACCAGATCCCAACCGACTGATTTATACATGCCCTCCTATAGAACCGCCTTTTTTTAGCAAATCCTTCGTCATACCTGCAACCTCCTTCTGGAATTCTCTCCCCATCTCCATTCCCCATCCCTCATCCATTCTTTCCTTTAAACAACACCTATTCCTTCACTTATTGCATAACCAAACCTCCCCAGATTTTCACCCAACTAAGGGTACACAATTTATGAGGCTGGGTAGGACTATAGAAGGCTCCCGAACCCACAGGGCTGACTCAACGGATTTATTTTATGAAATTGACTGTCCAAAAATATCCCTTTATTTATACTTTTTTTTTGATATTTCTTAAAAACGGCTGTAATGCCTTTGATTAAACTCGATAAACCCATCAATTCACAATGAACTGGTCCTAAAAGTTTTTTCATCATTTAAATAGT
>NW_027113713.1:85298-87750 GCF_000696795.3 Halyomorpha halys | reverse complement strand
GTTTTCGGTTTTATGGATATCTTCCAGAAACCTTCTGCTTTTCGTGTTTTGTGTTATAGCTATTATTGTGGGATTTTTGAAGTTGAATTTGTGGTGTACTATGGTAGGCCAGTGCATTTTTTTTATATTTTCAGTTTTAATTTGTTTAATTGAATCCGGTCTGTGCCCTTTGGTGCAGTTTATAGGGCCCTAAACAATTCCTAATTTTGGTGTAGATTAGTTGAATCATGTTGAAGTTAATTTTATATGTTATAGTTATCGTCTTATTACTTCAGGCATATATCAATTGACATCAGAGTTTCAATGGTAATATAATATAAAATACATACTCGAATATAGCAATAGCGAAGTATTACCGGGTCTCTTAATACCAAATAAATATATACAAAGGATGAATAGGAGAATTTATTGTAGAATTTCCTTCTCAACACAAAGAGTAAAAATGAAGACGAGGATGCTAATTCACATAACTCGTAAGTCAAAAGTTTAAAAGATGCATTGAAACGACAAAGAACTGAGACGGTCGTAAATAAGGAACACTTTTACTTTTAACAAAACTGGGCCCCAAGCTATGACTAGACAATGAGCCGCTTACAGCACCTCCTTAACATTCATACAGTCCGACAGATCATTAAGATGGTAAACATAAATTTGTATAGGCTCGGAGTTCCTAATTATGGTTATAAATGAAATAATACCGTGGTTTATAATCGTACAGAATATAAAATGTATCATTATTCCTTTAAGTAGCGTGTTGCTTTCTATAAAAATGAAGGAGATAGTTCTGAAAGGTTGTGTGTGAAGAACCAAGAAGCATCCTGGCTCAAGAGAGGGAATGTTTTGATAGGAAGGGGCTCATAATTTAGAGTCTATTCAACAGATGAAAAGAAACTGATTGAGAAAAATACAGGCTACATCATCTGAAATGTTATCCCTCAATAATGTTTTACACTTTACAATTTTTTTAACTGATTCCTATATATATACTACTCCCACCATTCTACCCAGCGTCTTTATATCGTAATTCGGAGAAAAATTAATTAATTAAAATTAATCAACCCTTTTCATAACCATTTAGACAATATTATTTTGAATAAACTATTTTCTATAACGCACTAATTGTGAATAAATAAATTATTGTTCATGGGAATATTTGGTTTTAATATATTTAACTTTTCAATAGTACATACACCACCTCATGTTCACTTAAGAATAGCGAACTCCCTTTCTTTCTTTTTTAATCGATTACAAAGAATTTCATCATTGCAAAAGGACAAAATATGTATAAATATCTTTCATATAAATATTTTATTTCCTTATTTCTTCTTATCTTTACAATTATACAATACTTTTTAGGTTTCCTTTTCATATGAAGGATTAGTGTGGGCTGTTCCGAAGTCCACCTACAAGAGTGTTTTTACTTTTGCTTTCAACGGATAAGCTCTTCATCTTCTAAGGATCCAAGGGACTTACGTATACAGGACCAATCTTTTCCTAAAGGTCAACTCTTTTATATAAAAGAAAATATGTTCATAATATACAGGTAGGTTTGAGTATTGGATCAATTTATATTCTATTGTATGAATTGACAAAATAAAAAGCCGAAAAGGTTTTTTTTATTTTTTATTTAATTTATGTATAATGTGATGTGAGTTATATTAAAATGGCATGTTACAATCCTGTAGAGAATATATCCATTGGTAGAGCTCTAATTACATTTCCTAAGTAGAAAATCTCGAGGCCATCTTCATTTCAAACTTCTAAAAGAATTATCAGACATTGAAGAAGAAGCAAGTTAGATACAAGAGGGTATGGGTAGTTAGTGGTTTATTATGGAAGGATTGATTCTGGTTCTGGCCAAATCGGCCACAGATGAAACATTAAGGGTATCCATGATGTCGTGTTAAATGTAAAATGTTTTACCATGTTAAATGTTATAAGTATAGTATTGTGGGCAGCCCTATTTAAAGTTTTCTTAAATGTTAAATGCATAAGAGCTCCTAGTGGATTTTCTGAACAACTTGTTTTATAACCTTTCCTCCCAAAACTTAGTGTTATTGTTTACCTCTAAGTTTTAATTAAAGTAATTTATTACAACATGTCTAAAGTGGAAGTTGTGTGAAAATATGGCCCCTGAGTGTCTTGTTGATCTTCTAAATTGAGAGGAAGAGAATCAAGATGAGCTAATTGACAAGTGTCATTACATTATTATTATTATATTAAAGATTTATTATAACGATTGTTTGAGAGTGATTTATTTTATTATTAATACACACATATTTGATTGAAATATACTCTCAACATTCAATCAAACAAGATTATCCTGTATTTATTGGGTCGACTTGATTAGACTGTTTCCTTTAGTAATATGTTCTTACGTCCATTCTCCTCTTGAATTTCCCCCTCGAGGGAAAAATTCCCTGTTGAGTAGGCGGGTAATTCATTTTTAAAA
>NW_027113713.1:81660-84393 GCF_000696795.3 Halyomorpha halys | reverse complement strand
TCAAATTAAAGCTTGTTTAATGAGCTATGAAGTAGTTTAATACGTTTATCGTCGTAAGAGTAATAGTTTTCATGATATTTGCTAAAATGAATTTACTTATAGTTGTTCAGACAAATTTTCATTTGCTAAATTTATATCCATGTGCGAATATCATAAAAACTACTACCCCTACGAAGATAAGTGTCATAAACTACTTTATAGTAAGTTAAATTTCCTTTATTTTGAGTGTTGGCTAACATATGTGCATCTTAGGGATATAGAGATATTTTTCTTCAAAAATCAATCATTTTATACGAACAACTAGAAATTAACAAATGTCATAAAAACTAATACTCCTACAAAAACAAACGTTATATACTATTTTGTAGTAAATTTAACTGGCTTTAATTTGAGTGCTGACAGAAATCTGTACGTCCTATGTTTCTGAAATAAGGTTTTTCAAAACTCAAACTTACAGTTGGAACAACTATAAATCAATTTATTTTAGAAAATATCATGAAAACTACTATTCCTACGAAGGTAAAGGTCATAGATTACTTTATAGTCCATTAAACTAGGTTTAATTTGAGTGCTAATTGACCTATATACGTCACATAGTTCCTGAGATATAGATTTCTCAAAAGAAATTAACTAATTAATATTAGTTTCAGTGGATTTTTAAGAACTGTTTCTTTTTAAAAAGCTATGTATTGAGAACTATTGGACGTAAATAGCTCGATTAGGGCTAATATTTCAGCATATTTACTCTCCTTTAAATAATGTTTTTTTTTTAAGATTTTCTGGTGTAGTTGGTAGTTTATAGACATAGATATAGAGCCCCAAATGAAAAATTAATGTTTTGAAACAGCTAGCATTTTTTATTCCCCCTACCTATACTTGGCAGATTCATCATCTTTGACTAATGATAATACATAGTTTTTATTAAAGTAATAAAAAATTGGGGTGAAATAATTGCCTTTTTTTCTTCCCGGCTCTTGTACTATTAAGACTATGATGGTACAACCGGCCAATAGCGTGGTTCAGCCATTTTCAGATTTTACCGCTCTCCCTAGATTCGACCCAATATTTCCGATATGCAGGTATTGAAAACCAAAAAAAGAAGAATTTTGGAATAAAGTGTTTTTAATACTAAATTATTCAAATTAATTTTACCAGATGTATCCCTCATCATAATAAACAAGTTCAAATTAGATCTAATTTATTTTCTTTTTTGGAATAGAAAATGATATGATATCAAACGATCCGTTAAATTAAAACATACAAGTACAGATTAATATTAGCGTGAGTGCCAAAGTTTTCTGCATACCGTGACTAAATCAGTAGTACCGAAATAGTTCTTCTGTTATATTTAAAAAAAAAAAATGTCCTTTGTATTAAGCTAAGCTTGTGTGACCGTGAATTCTAGCAGTAACCTATAAATGAGATTTTTATCCGCTGAGGAGATTGGATCTCTTGCGTGTCAGCAACAGTTGGATCCAATTCATCTCAGAATATTTCCCTTGAAATTTCGTTTCAAAGCCTAACACATCCATTTATAAACAATGCAGTAAATAAAGAAAATAAATAATAAAATCTAAATATATTTAAAAAAATTAACAAAACTATACCACAGCAATCTATGTAGGGACTTATTAGGAATTAATCCTAAACCGACGGTTATGCTAGGTGATTTAGGCACTATCAAACTTACTAGCACTACCTAAACTTCGAAGATCTCGTTTTTCGTATAATTAAGGGTCCCACCTTATAGAGGCTGGATGTACACCTAGACACCTGGATATTTATAATTTATAGTGCTTAATAAATATGAAGAAGGAGAGGGGTAGCCCGTTTTGGGTTTCATTGTAATTAGGAGTCACTAACAATTAGTAATTAGAATCATTTAGTAAATTAGGAATTACTAATACATGAATCATTTAGTGATAAGGAATTGTTAACCGTTAATTTAATATTTAGTTTTCTTCAAAAAAGTTATAACTTATTTCTCGTTCATCAAGACATTTTCTATTTTGCAATTGATTTTCCCCTTTTTCTATTCTATTAATGATAAAATATGTTGATAATCTGGGATTTGTTTTTCATCATATTATGTATGATAGTATTGCTTTATCATCTTCGTATTTTTGATATAGTTATTTAATTAATATTTTTCTTTGGTTTGGTATATTAAAACTTTTAATTTTTAAAGATGATTTTTGTTTATTTGTTTTTATTATCTTTTATTTACAATTTATTTGTTATATTATTTATTAGTATAATCTCCCCTGTATTTCTCTAGGCTATATCAGAAGAAATTAAACAAAATAAATTTAAGGCATTCGGTAACCTTACATCAAAATTAAAGGAAGAGAAGGAATCAGGGAAGTAGAAGAGCGACTATCTAATGGTATTAGATGGAACACAGCTGGATAAGTTCACCCCTAATTTCATTAACTTATTCGACTTTCATCTTTATAATTTCACATCAACTTATCAACAACAGTAACTTCCAAGGGCGTGGCCAGGATCAAAACTGGGGGAGGGAGGGAGGGAGGCAAGTCATAGTTAATCAGATTGACATTTCAACAAGGAAAAATGGAACTAAACCAAAATTTTAAGAAAATTAAATATAAATGTCCCAGTACTTGTAATAACTACTACAATTACCTATTTGCTTGAAAAACAATTTTATTATTATTTTTATGAAATATTGCTTTTTAAAAAGCTATATTTTGAGAACTATTGAACGTAAAT
>NW_027113713.1:80471-81381 GCF_000696795.3 Halyomorpha halys | reverse complement strand
GACTGAATTTTTTCACCCCGGCTCTTCTACTGTATGTATATAATCATATTCATAATATTTATAATGTAATATTTATTATGTTATTATAAAATAAAAGTTTATTATTATTTTTATAGATATTCGTACATACTTTTTGAACATTGATTGATTTAAACTTATATAACAAACGTAAGCGAAAAATGACGAAGGACGAAAATAAGAAAGACTTTGTGAATAGTATTTGAGCATTGATTGGAAGTCAACTTGGGCTTAATATTCCATTTCCGAAAGGGAAAATCCTCCTTTTCACATCAGGGACTTCTATGGAATTGGAAAATGGCTCCCAGGGGATCTCATATTTCTTCGGCCTTGCCCTGTAATTTATCAGTTTTATGCCCGCTGGCATTGCATAGTTATGTGTAAGCAATAAACTATAATGTGAAAACCGTTGGTCGGTACGTTAACTCTTCCTTAACTGCACTTTAAATCCAGTTAATTATTCTTTATAATCTATATGTATATTAAAAAAACAATGAAAAAAACATTTATCAAAATTAACAATTAATTCTCAGATTTTTTTATACAAATTCAAATTTGTAAAATTTTTGATATTTGAGACATTCGGTCGTAAAATATGGTAGCTGATAAAATGAAACCTTTTTCAATATTACGTATTTGTTATTTACGTTTAACGTTCAAACAGGAATCATTACAATTTAATATCAATATTATTGTCTTAAGAACACGAACTAAGGATTCTTTCAACAATTTATGAAAACAGACTTACTATAGATTTATAGAAAAACCAGCGATACCAAAAACTCAAAATGTATATAAAATATAAATGTATATTCCTTGTATTCGGACATAAACGTTAATTTGTTAAAAATGATCCAATTTCTGTAAGGCAAAAAACAGGGTGGCTCAATGA
>NW_027113713.1:74872-78451 GCF_000696795.3 Halyomorpha halys | reverse complement strand
TTGGTGATCCTAGGGAGTAGTGGCATGCGCAAACCCCAGCGCACTACCCCACTGCTCCCGCACCCCGTATGCCAGAGATGGCAAGGGAGGGGGATGAAATAAAAAAAAAAGAAAAAAAAAAGAAACAGTACTTCCTTACGAGGTCCGGCTTTAATTTGAGTGCCAATAGAGATCCCAACGACTCCTGGTTTTTATAGTTCCTGAGATAGATATTTCCCACAACAAATTCGCTAGCTACTGATTTTTCAATACTTTTATTTATGAAATGTTGCTTTTTAAAAAATTGTATCTCGAGAACTATTGAACGTTAACAGCTCTACTAGGGCTCATATTTTAAAAAGTGTATGCTACTTTAAATGATGTTCTATAATGTTTTCTAGGTTTTTTGGTATTTTTAAAGATATTTAAAGAGCAGCAGTTTAATCTTAGAAATACTTTGCAAGAGATTGTAATTCCATCATCTTATCCTTGGAGACGTCCCTCCTCTAAACTTTGTCTTTCTCTTTCAGGGCTACATAAAAAAAATACTCCACCATATTAGTACAAATATGAGTTTCTTAGACAGCAAGACAAATTAGGTGACGCTGACTTCATTTATACTAACGGCTCCAAGAATTACTTAGGTGTTGAGACCTCGATTGTGTGCATTGATCATCAGTGTTTATTATTTTTATCACAGATATGTATTACCTATACAGATGAAATGGTTGCAATCAACAAAAGTTTAAATGTTTTTCACCCTACAAAACAAAAACTGGACATCTGTACAGACTCTTTGCCAGTCCTACTTAGCTTAAGAAATATTATTTTCAATCAACCCACTAAACCAAAACATATATTACTCATTATAGTATTTTACTGATTATCGCCTGGGTCCCTTGACACAGCGGAATAGCGGGCAACGAACTGGCCAATAGGGCAGCAAAGGTGGCGATTGCTGAAGGAATTCCATATCGCGGAGTGCTTATCGATGATTTCATTACCCTCATTAAGCAGAGGATTAAATTGGAATAGAGCCAAAGGTGGGAAAATATTTCTGATAACAAGTTAAGGGAAATCAGAAGTGACGTCTCCCCTGGGATATCATCAACTAGAAATGTGGGCAGAGAGGAGGGGATTATGACGCACCTGACTCACGATTATGTTATGGCCCGCGATTCTCCATCTCTATGCCAAACTTGTGGAACAGAACTTACTGCTAAGCATTTTGACTGAATGCCGAGCATATAACTCCCTCAAATCTTTATATGATATAGCAGCAGATCTCCATTCCATCTTGCAGAATAATAAACACGGTAGATAAAATTTTTGAGTTTCTCCATCATTCCAAGCTCTACCATAAATTTAATCAAATTTTATCAATTTGCAATGTTTCACATTTGAATACAATTGTAGCCATGACTTCGTACCCTTTCCCCCGTACAGTGGTATAGCCCAAAGGTACAAGTATAGCCTTTGCTATTGCTAAACCCATACGTGGTTAGGGGTAGGTAATTATACCTAGTTTTCATTAAAGTAATCAGAAATTGGGGTGAAATAACTCTATTCTCTATTAAATAAATCAAAATTGTATCCTTGATATATCAGAAAACATCAATGATACAGTTAATTTTAAAACAGATACTAGGAATTTAAACCAACATAATGCAGAGATTTTAAGCAAAATAAATTTATGAAAAATATTGGAGAATTTTTGTTACTATTTACAATTAATTTTAATATGAAATTTGATAATTGGAATAAATACCAATTTGAGACCAAAATGCAATTTAAATCAAATTAAAAACAAGGCTGACCTGAGTGAGTGGAAGGTTATAAATAGTTTGTTTATATGGTAGTGATAGTGTGGATAAATTGAAAATAAAAAGTTTTAAATATTTATGAATTGAAAAAATATATTTAAACTGAATTCTCTTCAAGGGCTCTTGTACTATTCGTTTTGAAAGAAGCACTGTGGTTATCAAACGTTTTCTAAGCTTTTATAATTACTATTATTGTACAACATTGCTGGATGGATTTTTTCTAGTAAATGAAGCGGGACTCATGGACCCATTGCTAAGGTTTGAAAACTATACCCGACCACCAGCCCTTTTCGAAGGGCCAGGATTAGGGACAGCACCAGCGATCTGTTAAATACAAAGGGTTAAAGACCGTGACATTATTTTTAGGTCAGGTTCAGATGGAACACTGACTCATCTGGCTCACCACATCGTAGAGGTGTCGCTGCCCCGATTATATGTTAATTTAAACCCGGGTAATTAATGTACTCCCTATTTTTATTTTTTGGCCGGCTACATATCGTTTTTGTTTTGTAGTTCTATCAGGTCATGATATGACTTTTTTTCGTAGTTTCAACTTCTGTAATGTTATTTTAAACTAGTTGATAGACAAATATTACAATATAGGGAAATTGGTAGTTGTGATAATATATGAACATTATTTCAGTTAAAAAAAAAAACTTATAACTAATTATCGTTATTATATATAGGAAGATGGTCAGGGTTGCAGTCAAAGGAGAAACAAAAATAGTTTACAACTAATTATTTTCCGACATTTCGCCCCACTTTTTAGGGCTTGATCAGGGCTAAAAAGATACAAAATGATACAATGATAAGAATAAAAATACAATGATGAAGTCTTTTTAGCTCTGATGAAGCCCTACAAAGTGGGGTCAACTATATATACATATATATCGTTATTATTCTTGTCACAGTTTTACTACTTACTATTTTTATCTGTATTATTCTAATTTTCTCTTAGTTTATTAACCACTAATTCTCCCATTTTTCACGATTTCTGCTCTAATTCAATAACTTTATTTTTATTAAAATATTTATATAAAACTTTTGTCTCCCTCTATATAGTTAATATAATCCATATGTTATGACTTATACACGTACTTCTACATTTATCTTATCTATTTGCCTATTGTAATATAAGACACGAGATTAGATGATCCGTCAGTTTACTTATATACATATTATAAAACATCTAACCCTTTTTGACAGTTAGCCAAAAAGTGGGAAAATTTATATCCGGCCCTCTTCCTCTTTCTTTCTCTTTCTTTCTAACTTGTCAGTTGTCACACTTGTTTCAAGACTTGTACTTCCTCCTCTTGTCATTTGATATTTTTATTAATATTTCCTTTTATTTGTTACTAACATTCGCGCCGTTTTTCAATTTCAGGCGCTTTTTAAATATTGTTTGATTAAACTATCTTAAAGTCTCCTCTTCCCGTTTTAAGCAAATATTTCCTAAGCGATGTATGGCCGTCGTTCCCTGAGGGTCTTAGCGCGGCGGGTCCGGCGGGGAATGATTGCCTTTTTTTGTGTTATGATCTCCTCAAGTGAAATTGTGACATGTCGTACATCGACCAACCTACTCGCTTTAATTTACTTATTACATCACCTTTGCCACATTTATTTCACCTATCTGTTACCTCTTAAACATATCTACAACTGTTTCTTAGGAGTATTTTTCTACTATTTATTACTCTAGTTCTGTACTTACAATTTTATCACATTGGCTGTATTTATTGGTGACTAGTTTCCTATCCACCTCTATGTATACTTCCTTAAA
>NW_027113713.1:68921-74822 GCF_000696795.3 Halyomorpha halys | reverse complement strand
AAAATGGTTGCAATCAACAAAAGTTTAAATGTTTTTCACCCTACAAAACAAAAACTGGTCATCTGTACAGACTGTCAATCCTATTTAGCTTAAAAAATATTTTTTCAATTAACCTACTGAACCAAAACATATATTACTCATTATAGTATTTTACTGTTTATCACCTGGGTCCCTTGACACAGCGGAATAGCGGGCAACGAACGGACCAATAGGCCAGCAAAGGTGGCGATTGCTGAAGGAATTCCATATCGCGAAGTGCCTGTAAATGATTTCATTGCTCTCATTAAGCAGAGGATTAAATTGGAATGGAGCCAAACGTGGGAAAATGTTTTTGATAACAAGTTAAGGGAAATCAGAAGAGACGTTTCCCCTGGGATATCATCAACTAGAAATGTGGGCAGAAAGGAGGTGATTATGACGCGCCTGACCCACGATTATCTTATGGCCCGCGATTAGCCATCTCTATGCCAAACGTGCGGAACAGAACTTACTTCTAAGCATTTTGACTGAATGCCGAACATATAACTCCCTCAAATCTTTATATGATATATCTTGCAGAATAATACACAAACGGTAGATAAAATTTTTAAGTTCTCTATCATTCCAAGCTCTACCATAAAATTTAATCAAATTTTACCAATTTGCAATAGTTTCACATTTCAATATAATTGTGACCATTATAACCGCAATTTTATATTTATTCTTAGTTATACGTTTATCGTTGCGCACGCTCAGCGGAGAAGGGGATGAGTTAAAATCAAATAAAAAAAATATATAACCACTAAAGGAAAGAAACAAAACAAAACAATAAAGTATAAATTACTCCTTAGGCGCCACGTTATTTTTCTTGGAAATAACGAAAACCCCGAAGCATTATGCCCACAATATAACTAAAATATACCACTATATAACAATTGTTGAATTATGACCACTGGCGAATATCTTTACATGTAGATAACAGAAAACCTAGGGGTGTTACTTACCCACCTGTTGAATTATTGTAATATTCCGTGAACAACAAAAAAAACATAAGTAAATTAACAAGTTGAAAGCAGAGAAAGAACAACTGAATTATATGTACAAAAGTTTAATAATAAGAAAAAAATATATATACAGAGAATGAAAAAGGAAAAAAAAGAATTCTTATCAATTAATAAAACAATCAAAATTTATAGGCCAACTTAGCCTTGACCTTAATAACTATATTTACATTATTATCCAAAAGAGTATAAAAGTGAATATAAAATAAAAACAAAATAAAATTTAGTTCAAACCACACGTAGTCCTCCACTTCTATTGTTAATGATCGTCTATTGATGTAAACACCATAATTTTGAAAAACAAAACATATATAACAACATTTCTCATATGGTGATATTCCAGTTAAAACAGTACAGACAGAGGGCCTTTAAACTATTACCACTTCACATTGAACAATCGTAACGTGTTCCAAAATGAAACTGTCACCTTCACAAAACCAAAACTCTCTCGTCTGAACATACGAGTTCCCAGAATCAAACTGTCGCCTTCACAAAAACAAAAGCCACTCGTCTAAAACATATCGCTCGTGGTTTTTTTTCACCATAGCAAGCGTAACACCTCTTGTCTACGCAGATATCGCCAGTGTTTTATTTCACCATGGCAACCGTAACACCATGAATCCCGGGGGGCGCGGCCCAAAAGTACAAGTATAGTCTTTGCTATTTTGGATATTAAGGCAATAATGACCCATAGGTGGTTAGTGCCTTAAATAATTAAATAAAAATAAAAAATGTATGACAATTATTTTTTTTTATGTTTTAAAACAGCTGACATTTTTTATTCCCCCTACCTATACTTGGCATACTCTTCAATTTCGACTATTAATTATACATAGTTTTCATTTAAGTAATCAGAAATTGGGGTGAAATAACTGTTTTTTTTTCTCCTCTTGGGCTCTTGTACTATTCGTTTTGAAAGAAGTATAAGTTCTGTGGTTATCAAACGTTTTTTAAGCCTTTACAATTACTATTATTGTACAACATTGCTGGATGGATTTTTTCTAGCAAATGAAGCGGGACTCATGGACCCATTGCTAAGGTTTGAAAACTATACCCGATCACCAGCCCTTTTCGAAGGGCCAGGATTAGGGACGGCAACAGCGATCTGTTAAATACAAAGGGTTAAAGACCGTGACATTATTTTTAGGTCAGGTTCAGATGGAACACTGACTCATCTGGCTCGCCACATCGTAGAGGTGTCGCTGCTCCGATTATATGTTAATTTAAACCCGGGTAATTAATGTACTCCCTATTTTTATTTTTTGGCCGGCTATATATCGTTTTTGTTTTGTCCTGGCGTGTTTTGTAGTTATATCAGGTCGTGATATGACTTTTTTTCATAGTTTCAAATTGTGTAATTTTATTTTAAACTAGTTGATAAACAAATATTACAATATAGGGAAATTGGTAGTTGTGATATATATGAACATTATTTTAGTAAAAAAAAAACTTATAACTAATTATTGTTACTACCTACTATTTTTATCTATATTATTCTAATTTTCTCTTAGTTTATTAACCAATATTTCTCCCATTTTTCATGATTTCTATTCTTATTCAATAACTTTATTTTTATCAATATATTTATATAAAATTTTTGTCTCCCTCTATATAGTTAATATAATCCATATGTAATGACTTATACACATACTTCTACATTTATCTCATCTATTTGCCTATTGTAATATTAGACAAGAGATTAGATGATCCGTCAGTTTACTTATATACATATTATAAAACATCTAATCCTTTTTGACGGTTAGCCAAAAAGTGGGAAAATTTATATCTGTCCCTCTTCCTCTTTCTTAACTTGTCAGTTGGCATACTTGTTTCAATCAAGACAGGAACTTCCCCCTCTTGTCATTTGATATTATTATTATTAATATTAATTTTCTTAATATTTTCTTTATTTGTTACTAACATCCGCGCCGTTTTTCAATTTCAGGCGCTTGTTAAATATTGTTCGATTAAACTACCTTAAAGCCTCCTCTTCCCGTTTTAATCAAATATTTCAAAAGTGATACAGGACCGTCGCTCCCTGGGGGTGTTAGTGGGGCGGGTCCGACAGAAAGGATTGCCTTTTTTTTGTGTTATGATCTCCTCTAGTGAGATTGTGACATGTCGTACATCGACCAACCTACTCGCTCTAATTTACTTATTACATCACCTTTGCTACATTTACTTCACCTATCTGTTTACCTCTTAAGCATATCTACAACTGTTTCTTAGGAGTATTTTTCTACAATTTATTACTCTAGTTCTGTACTTACAATTTTATCACATTGGCTGTATTTATTGGTGACTAGTTTCCTATCCACCTCTATGTATACTTCCTTAAATTATTATTTTTTTATATGTTTTTAAAAAACAAACGTATGTTTACATATTTTCTCTTTATACCTATTTTAATGTTCTGCCACTTCTTACAATGTTTGTAATATTGTTTTCATTTTATCACTGTTTTCATGGTTAACACTTCCATGTGTCCATGTTAACACTTCCAAAATAAAAATAACTCTGTGTCCTAAAAACTTGAGGTAATCGATTTAAAACTTATTAAACTTTCTACTTAAGAGGCTCAATATATTTACTGTTCTAAAAATTAAGGAGTGAATATGAAATTGAATTAACTTAGTCAGTTTTTCAAATAATGTTGTCTAGGAACAGTTAATAAGAAATTAATTTCTTTTAGTGAAAGCATTAGGATGTAAATGTGGAGAAGATGGTCAGCACAAAAAACACTAATAAACAAAAACTTATTTATTTGTGCCAACGTTTCGACCTATATTTGAGGCCATCAACAGAGATACTCCGGTAGAGATCTGTCTGACTGAAGGTTTTTGCTCACCGCACCCCCGACTATCTTTTCCTCAAACTAGTTTACGGTACAGTAAACACTAATTTTCTAGAATATTTAACTTAAGAAGAAATAGTGACTGAGAATTAATAATAATTAAAAACAGCAATATCAACACCAAAATGTGAACACGTTTTGAGTAACTTTAATTATTTTTTACTCTACTTGCCTAGTCATTTTTTGTTTACGGGTAGCGGCATCAACTCCCAATTGTCATATATGGCGTACTGGATGCCACGCCACCGAAAGGAATAGACCCCGCCTTCTGTATTTACACAATCTGAATGCGTACTCTCTCCATTATACTCCTTCCTCCAAAGTGTTAACAAAAATTGTTTAAAAAAAAAAATGCCTAATATATATTATAAAGTTATCGTGTGGGACAATGGATATACTAAATTAAATAAATGTAACTAAATTTAATAAAAATGTTTTAATAAATAAATACGTCTTTGAATCTAAAAGATTATGAAGGAGACGTGTGGCACTCGGATTGAATAGTTGCGTCCTGTCATAATTCAGGTTATCTTCCCATCCACGACTAGACTTTTTCCCTTATCTGTCAGTACTGAGGGCCAGCACTAAGAATAATTTAGACCTTTCTGTAAAAGAATGTCTGAGGCCATTTTTCAAGCCAAACCTATCAGTGTACCAGCCTCTTAGATTCTAATTTTAAAGACTTCTGGACTACAGCCATGGAAGGCTCCAGTTTATTGGAGAAAGGT
Source organism: Halyomorpha halys (assembly GCF_000696795.3). Taxonomy (NCBI): domain Eukaryota; kingdom Metazoa; phylum Arthropoda; class Insecta; order Hemiptera; family Pentatomidae; genus Halyomorpha; species Halyomorpha halys. The sequence continues at coordinate 70,200 of NW_027113713.1, read as the reverse complement.
AACTAAGGTAAACCACTCTTATACTATATTTATTTATCTTTTGAAAAGGTTGAACTAACGTTACAGAAGACATCATGGATTTATTTATTTATGTTTTTATAAAAAACAATATTACGTGTATAATATAATCAACATCTGATAATATTAAAATATCACCTATATTAAAACCTTTTAAATCTTAGATTTTGTCCCCAATGTGTTGAACATGAGTAATTATTTTATTATTTTTTTTAAATTTATTTTATTCACAACTGCAAATAATATTTTATAACCAGCGGAAGAAATGTAAAAAAAGAATAATTTTATTAAGTAAGTCATTCTAGGAAGTATAAATTCATCGAATGATACCTCTCCCTTTAAAAAAAATTTATGAGGTCCCGATTCCATCTTCTTCGTAAACATCGCCTAGTATCCAGTAAGTCTCGTGTTGATAGTCCTTGAGAATTAGGGAGTTAGTGTGGCGTTACAATGGCTCATTGTACGTAGGGAGTCTGTAAGTTTTGGTACAGATGTAAGAGGGGGGGAGGCGGTACCCACCAGTCTTAGTACTTTAGATAGAAATTGTTGCAGGTTCAGTAAGTTGATATTTCTTGGAGCCATGCGTAGCTCAGGTGGTTAAGGCGCCGGTTTGAATCCGGCTTGCGGCGTTGATTTTTTTCATTTTGTAGCGATCGCAGAAAATCAAAAACTTGACCCCCACCATGGTTAGATATGTTGGTCACAAGATAGTATTTTTGGTATATCCATAACTTTGTGCAAGTCCAAATTGGTCTGAGAAGTAAGAATAAATCTTCAGATTTTCCGGAAGTGGTAATTTTGATCGTTTATTAAAAAGATGAAATAATAATTAAAGTCGAAGGTTTATCTTCTGTTTTGTCATTTTGATTTGGAAAGTCCAGGTAAGTTGTTTTTCCAGAATCAATCCAAGGTATTTTACTATGTCCGACCGGGTTAAACTTCGTACTTTAAGAAAAACAGGAGGACATAGAGATAATGCAAACAAGATCGTATGCCAGCACAAGGTGATTGGCGATCTTTTACTAAATTAAATAAGATATCTCTGAAATAAATGTGGTAGACCACAATAAAATCAAGTTTAAGTTATAAGCTCTTAGAACTGCTGGAGAAATAGGAGGATATTACGCAAGATGAACAGAACCTTATTGAGTGTGGCCAGAAACCTTGAAGCAGTCATTCATGGCAACCAATCATGACCTATCCGCTTTAGAAAGCTTACTTTCTTTTTTTCATATTCTAAACGTAATTTCAATATATTCCA
>NW_027113713.1:67220-68525 GCF_000696795.3 Halyomorpha halys | reverse complement strand
CTCTATATCATAAAAACTACCAACTACACTAGAAAATCTAAGAGAACATTATTTAAAGAAGAGTAAATTTTCTGAAATATTAACCCTAATAGAGCTATTTACGTCCAATAGTTCCCGAGATATAGCTTTTTGAAAAGAAACAGTTCCTAAAAATCCACTGAAAGATTAGTAATTAGTTAATTTATTTTGAGAAATCTATATCTCAGGAACTATGTGACGTACAGACTCAAATTAAAGCTAGTTTAATGGACTATAAAAAACTTTATGACCTTTACCTTCGTAGGAATAGTAGTTTTCATGATATATGCTAACATAAATTGATTTATAGTTGTTCGGACAATAAGTTTGATTTATGAAAAACTTCATTTCAGAAACCATTTGACGTAGAGATGTCTGCCAGCGCTCAAATTAAAGCTAGTTAAATTTACTATAAAATATTTATAATGTTTATCTGTGTAGGATTAGTAATTTTTATGATATTTGACAAAATAAACTCACAAAATGTTAATTTCTAGTTGTTCGTATAAAATGTTGGATTTTTGAAAATATATATACACATATGTCTGCCAACAATCAAAATAAAGGAAATTTAACTTACTATAAAGTAGTTTATGACACTTATATTCGTATGGGTAGTAGTTTTTATGATATTCGCATATGTATATAAATTTGGCAATTAAAAATTTGTCCGAACAACTATAAATCAATTTATATTACCAAATTTCATGTAAACTTTTACTCCTACGGAGATAAACTACATTATAGCTCATTAAACTATCTTTAATTTGAGTGCTAATAGACATATGCACGTCATATGGTTTTTGAGATATAGATTTTTCTAAATAAATTCACTAACTACTGATCTTTCAGTACGTCCCATACAACATTTTTATGAAATGTTGCTTTTTCAGAAGCCATATCTCGATAACTATTAAACGTAAATAATTCTATTAGGGCTCATATTTTAGAAAATTTACTCTTCTTTAAATGACGTTCTCTTGTGTTGTTCCTACTGTTTAAGACATAGAGTTCCGAATGAAAAAATAATTTTTTTTATCTCTTTCAAACAGCCGCCATTTTTTATTCCCCCTACCTATACTTGGCAGACTCATCAATTTTGACTAGTAATTATACATAGTTTTCATCAATGTAATCAAAAATTGGGTTGAGATAACTGCCTTTTTTCTCCTCTTGGGCTCTTGTACTATGATAGGTTAGAGGAAGATTTCTGGCAGTAACAATAGTATATACTATTTTGCTAAGATATATCCGCTGCTTTTCTTTCAAAAGTGGGCCCACGTCTAT
>NW_027113713.1:59099-67170 GCF_000696795.3 Halyomorpha halys | reverse complement strand
CCACTGCCTTCGGTATTGTTCCACACGTGTTACACCTCCGCAATGTATTTATAAACGTAGAACCTCCTTATTTTTATTTACCAAATTAAAATTACTTATAGTTAACAAAAATAAATGAATAAACATAACCTTACAACTAACAAAATTAAAAGTCACTTGGAAAGTTGTCAAAACAAAATTAACCTAAATAGAAACCAAAATTTTGGGCTTTAACACATATGAAGGGTATTTTGATTTATAATATTCAAAACTGTGTGACGACTGTTTACTGCAGTGGCAACTTCGCTGGGTCGAACCACCCTACAACGACCCTCCAAGAAAGGATTATGTATTCTAATAGTACAAGAGCCGGGCAGAAAAAAAGGCATTTATGTCACCCCAATTTTTGATTACTTTAATGAAAACTAGGTATAATTACTAGTCAAAATTGATGAGTCTGTCAAGTATAGGTTGGGAGGATAAAAATGACGGAGGTTTCAAAACGATAAAAATGATATTTTGTTATTCGGAGCTCTATATCTTTACAACCACCAATAACACTAGAAAATCTTAGAGAACATTATTTAAAGAAGAGTAAATTTGCTGAAATATTAGCCCTAAAAGAGCTATTTAGGTCCAATAGTTCTCGAGATATAGATTTTTAAAAAGCAAAATTTATTTTTGCTTATTGAAAGATTAGTAGTTAGTTAATTAATTATGAGATATATAAGAGAGTTAATTATAGATAAGAGAGTTAATTAATTATCTATATCTCAGGAACTATGTGATGTACATATGTCTATTAGCACTCAAATTAAAGCTAGTATAATGGACTATAAAAAACTTTATGACCTTTACCTTCGTAGGAATAGTAGTTTTCATGATATATGCTAAAATAAATTGATTTATAGTTGTTCGAACAATAAGTTTGATTTATGGAAAACTTCATTTCGAAAACCATTGGACGTACAGATGTATGCCAGCGCTTAAATTAAAGCTAGTTAAATTTATTATAAAATAGTTAATAATGTTTATCTCTGTAGGACTAGTAGTTTTTATGATATTTGACAAAATAAACTCACAAAATGTTATTTCTAGTTGTTCGTATAAAATGTTGTATTTTTGAAAATATATATCTCTAGATCCATTAGACGCACATATGTCTGCCAACAATCAAAATAAAGTAACTTACTATAAAGTAGTTTATGACACTTATATTCGTAGGGGTAGTAGTTTTAATGATATTCCCATATAAATATAAATTTGGCAAATAAAAATTTGTCCGAACAACTATAAATCAATTTATATTAGCAAATTTCATGTAAACTTTTACTCCTACGGAGATAAACTACTTTATAGCTCATTAAACTAGATTTAATTTGAGTGCTAATAGACATCTACACGTCAAATGGTTTTTGAAATATAGATTTTTCAAAATAAATTCACTAACTACTGATCTTTCAGTACGTCCTATACAACATTTTTATGAAATGTTGCTTTTTCAGAAGCCCTATCTCGAAAACTATTTAGTGTAAATAACTCTTTTAGGACTCATATTTTAGCAAATTTGCTCATCTTTAAATGATTTTCTCTTAGGTTTTCTTGTGTTGTTCCTACTGTTTAAGATATAGAATTCCGAATGAAAAATTAAATTTTTTTATCGCTTTCAAACAGCCGCCATTTTTTATTTCCTCTATCAATTTTGACTAGAAATTATACATAGTTTTCATCAAAGTAATCAAAAATTGGGTTGAGATAACTGCCTTTTTTCTCCTTCTGGGCTCTTGTACTATGATAGGTTAGAAGAAGATTTCTGGCAGTAACAATAGTATATACTATTTTGCTAAGATATATCCGCTGCTTTTCTTTCAAAAGTGGGCCCACGTCTATACTGGCTTGGTAGTCTATTCAATAGCCATATTTTAATTAAATTTAATTAGTCAGCACAATGGTACTCATCAAACGTAGTGAACTGTGTTATTTTAATTACAATTAACGGTCAAGATGTATCAATATCAAAGTGGTCAGTGTGAACATGTTATTTCAACAATTAAACACAGACGAGGTCTGGTTAGGTATTATAATGATCATTGTAAACATAAAAATCATTGTAACTGCGGCGCAGACAGCATTTCGTAATAAATAAACACTGTAATAAACAAAATAATGTCCACACAAACACTCAACGCAGACAGGGCTGGTAATGAGTTATAATGATGACTAATTAACAACAACTGGTTTAAAAGGTAGATCGTCGACCTGTTGCTAGGCGACACCTGCCAAACAGCCATTAGCAACTGTTTCTCTTACTGTTAAATATTATTATACAAAATATAAAAACATATATGTTTATGTGTAATACGAAACTTATATATTTTTCTAAAATAAAGTAAACTTATGCAGAAAATAAAAATAAAAATAAATGTAATTAGATTGAAGATTAATACTATTTACAAATTAATTTTTAAACTTGGCCTTAGCAGATACATTTAATTTCGGAACAGCTATTAAACGACTTTTCTGAGTTAATAGGTTTGAACGATAAGTGATCTTATGCTCTCCCGTAACTGTTACTTCACGATGCATACTGACATGTTTGATGTACGTTCATATGCAATAAAAGGAATGAGAAAAATTCTTGTCCAACATCTTTTAATTTTTAGAAGCGATTCCTCTTTAATGTCTGGGATTTAGAAAGGAACATTTCAAAGGCTGGAATTTATTCCGAGCACTTAAATGTTACAGTAGAACAGGATTATTCCTCTGGGCACTTATCCATTTTACATGCTTTGAGGAGAGTCTTCGGTTACATTTTTTTCCGTTCTATAGGATTAAAAATTCTTTTATTCTATTTCAAACCTCATTCATCAAAGTCAATCAAGGGACCAGATTAATGTGCAATAAAAAATACAAAATGTGTATAATACACCCCAGTTCTGCAATAACCAACAATATTATTTAATTGATAATTATAATACATGAAAACCTTTGAATCAAATTATACCCGCTAAGTACTATCAAAATTTATGCAAAAATACATTTAAAAAATAAATTAAATTAATCAGATTAAAAACCGAGAAAAAATAAAGAGAAAAAATTTTGTCGAAAACTGAAGAGCTGTGAGGAAGCCAATTCTATAAAATGATTTCATATTGTTATTATGAAGACTAAAATTCAATTTTTAAGCCTCCTAAAACGACCTCAATTTTAGGGTTAGAAGAATATGCAAAGTCACTATGTATAAAAAAGGATTTAAAAATATTCTTCCAAACGAAATTTAATTTTTTAATTTCACCTAATATTTCTTGAAGATTTGGTTCCCTGGCTAGGGAAGGAAGGATAGAAGGAGAGAAGAGAATTCTGAGAGGGAACATGCCACCTGAGAGTTTTACTCCAAATTTTCTTTCTTACCTAACTGGACCGTGATCTTCAGACAATCATTTTATCTCATCAATATATGCAATCTTCAATAGCCCCAATTCAAAATTTATTTACCTAATCTAACTATATTTTTTCTTGCTATCCCCTTATAATCATGTAAATTATTCTATATATTTCAGAAATGTTAATGTTTTCCCTACTTTCTACAACCATGTTAATTGTTCAATAGATTCATTTTTTTTTCACTTTAAGCAAATTTTATTTTAATCTAATATCTTACCTACAGTTCACTCATAACTATCGAACCAGCACATTCTAAAGTGAAGTAACAGAAATCCAAAGTAAAAATATAGTTTTTCTACTCTATTAATTTTTTACTAAAATGATACTGATTACTCCTAACTTACGGGAGATGTCTTTCACAAAAATGATTTCATCTAATATTATCCTTATTTATCATTGTATGCATGATTTAAAACAAAAGATCAAATAGATTTAGGAAATAAAGTGACTAATGTCCTATTTAAACGGTATATTTCCAATAAAACATAGCACATAACTTGAAAAAAACAAAAACAATAAATTTATTTAACATTCAGAATGAGTTCATATGTGACTCACAATTTACTGGCTGCCTGCCGAGACTATATTTACTGCATTTTTGGCCTTAGTGTTGTTCCAGTTTCTGTCATTTCAGATATTTTAATTTAACAAAAAAAAATACTAATCGGACTTAGCATGGTGGAACTGATAGCCTCTGAGATAGCTGAAATAGGGCATTTGACGACATAGAAAATAAAATTGAAATAATGTTAATACTATTGTCAGTAAATTCAGAAACCCAATTACTATTTTTTAAATTAATATAGATATAGGATTAATTTTTAATTTAAGTTATTTAATTTTTGTACCAACAGAAGGAAAACGATGGTTTTATATGTGACGTCATTTAGACATAAAAAAAACAGCACTAACTTAGTGATTCACACTTTTTGGCTGTTTTAAAATTATTATGAATTTTCCTGTTAAAAGAGTTTTAATTATTTTTTTTCAAAAACAACCATGGAATACGGTTTTATGAAAACAGAAAGTACAAATTAGCTTAGAATCGATGTTTCAACGTTAGCAAAGATTTTAGGTAACAAACTTCCAATGAAATTATAATTTGTATCTTTCATTACATTTTCATCGAAGTGATCTTCACAAAATATATATATTTTTTTAACTTAATTAGGTAATTAGGTACTGCACAAGAATGAGGTATCTATCACATAATTGACAATTACTTAAATAACAAAGAAAAATAAATAAATAAAAATAACACTCGCACAGAATAGATGAGCCTATGTTTATATCGAAATGACGTCATGCCAAAACAATAATAGTGAAAAAAAATTTAATGCGTATTTTGAGACTAAAAAGCGATTTATAAAAAAATGGAGGATTATCATTATGAAGCTATATAGTGATATAAGACTATTAAAAAAAAAAACGTAAAATAGCATATCGTTTCCTAATACCATTTCCTGAAAGTGAGATATAATAAATTCTTGGGATAGGAAATAATTTAAGAAGTATAGAGTATGAACTTTTTTTATAATATTATGACATAAATATTACCTAAGAATCTTCTCCATTTTTTAGAAAGGTCTGATAATTATTTACTTAATGAGCTCTGCAGTTGAGTTAAACGTGTTCAAACCCAAACATATTAAGAAAAATTCTCCTAATGTCCCTTTTAAGTATATATTTTTGCTAAGCTAGTAATTTTAACATTCCTGTCTTGAACTTAAAAATGCAATAAAGGTCCTCTTTCTATGTCATTAACCTAAAGAACTAGTTCTTTTATTGGTTTGTTTTTCGAAATAAATAACTTTTCAAAGAAGTGAAAATAACTTTCCTGGCGTCTATAGAATGTATGCGGAGAAGATGGTCCGGGGTTCAGTCAATAAAGATACACAAATATAAAAAAAAACTTATTTATTTGTGCTGACGTTTCGACCTGAATTTCATGCCTTCATAAAGGCTGAAAAAACCAAACTAGATGACAAATTAGTAATAATAAGGAGGCTAATTGTATTAAATAATTTTATATTCTTATTATAAAGTATGGAATTCAATTTTTATCTTTTCAAAACTACCTCAATTTTAAGTTTTAAAAAAATACGTAAGGCAGAATATATAAAGGAGTATTAAATGGCACTATAAATAAAAGAGTATTTATATGACACTATATATAAAGGTGTATTTAAAAATATTAGTCCATGAAAAATTCCGTTTTTAATTTCCCCTACTATGACTAACCTTAATAGAGAGAAACATAAAAATAAAATAAAATATTTTTCATTACTTCTGCCTGTTCTACGTTCATTCCGTCTTTTATTATTTTTTTACATTAACCTATCGTTTGCATGTTATTTCTATTTTCTCATCTTTATCATAACTCATTTCTTTAGCTCAATCATATATTTCTACAATTTACTGACCATTCGTTCTCGTAGTTATTTATTTCACATTAGTTATTTTGTAATTTTGCTCTATAAACCTTTAATTGGCAATTTTTTTACTTTATTTATTTTATCTAAACGGCCTTTCATAGTTATACAGGCTTGCAACAATTTCCGCTTGGTTTAACGTATTTTTGTACTCGTATGCCGCTATCTACCGGACGAGTTGGTACCCACCCTCCTAGATATGATAGATGAAACCTAAGTGAATAAGTCTTTCTGTGTTTTTAAAATATTTCTTCCCTTTTTTGCCCACTATCTTATCTTCCCTCGATATCTTTTCTCCCCTGTTCCTTCCTTATTCAATTTTACGGATATTCTGTATTTATTTTCAGTTAATTATTTTTACTCATCTATATTGTTGTGTGTATTTTACCCATTGTAACATATATGCCGTTTTCTTTCTTGCCGATTGTATCCTATATATCGTTTTCTATCATACATTTCAGTATCTTGATATTTATATTTTAATACATTATTTTTTTACATTACTTACATGTCTTATTATGCTAATTCTATTACTCATCATTTATATATTCTTCCATATCATTCATTATATTTATGTCATTTATTTGAATACTGTTTGTTTTTTAATAATTTATTTTGTATAATTCATACCTCTATAATATTATATTTTATCTTCTGTTAGTATCAATCAACTACTATCTATTTAATTTATTGTTTTGTATATCTCCAAGTTTGTTTATTATTATTTTATTTTTATGTTTCTCTGAATTTATGTTGTTATCTCGTTTTGTTTTTTCAGCCCTGACGAAGGCCTGAAATTCAGGTCGAAACGTCGGCACAAATAAAAAAGTTTTATTTATTTGTGTATTTTTGCTGACCACATCCCCGACCATCTTCTCCCCATATCATTCTACAGACAACTATTAAGATACTCACTAAAAGCCGCTAACAGCGGTTTGTTGTTCCAATTTAAACGTTTGCTAATCCCGTACTTGTGCTAATAATGGGATAGGTTCTAATTTAAATATGTATTAATATTAATACTCAATTATATTCCACGGAGTCGTTTTCAGATTCCGTTACAGTGATAAAACGCCAACTGTCGGATGATATAATGATCCTGATTGGACGCGTCCTCAACACATCCCTTAGCCTTCAATTAAACAGCAAGTTATTGGTTATTGCCCTAGTTCGCAACCGCCAATAGGAGTCACTGTCACATCCTACGCTGACTTGGAAACTAAATAAATAGTCTATCAGAAACTGAGAACAAGTTCATCAGTGTGGTTGAAACTATTGAACTCTCATGAGAAGATAAAGTTTAAACTATAAAGTGGGCATAAAGCGTTCAATAATATTGTTCTTTCAAGTCGACAGAAATTAGACCTAGCGAAATTGATTTCGTCAATATAAAATAGAAAAAAAATTGATTTCTCAGCACATTTTTTATGAAATATTGCTTTTTAAAAAACTATATCCCGGGAACTATTGAACGTAAATAGTTCTATTATGGCTCATATTTTAGCAAATATACTCTACTTTAAATTATGTTACATTAGGTTTTCTAGTGTTGTTGATAATTTGAAAGATATGAAGCTAAAAATGAATAATTGTTTTTTTTCAAAGTTTTGAAACAGCCGCCATTTTTCATTCTTCCTAACTATACTTAGCAGACCTATCAATTTTGTCTAATAATTAATAATAAATAATTTCCAATAAATTAGGCAAAAATTGGGGTGAAATAACTGAATTTTTCTCCTCTTGAGCTTTAGTACTAAATGATGTTGGATTCCTTTTAACAAAATTTAATCACATTCTGGACACATAATGAGTTCTCATAATCATGTGATAAATCAAATAATACGTAACACCAATAAATCAGTTAAAAAAATTAAAATGCCAACTAATTTATATTTTAATTGGTTTGAGAAAATGGACTGACAATGAGTCCGAATAATTGGAAGCAGCGTACAGGCCATTGGGAAAGTGAAGGGCGCATTGCTATTGTTATGCGCTAGCTCATGCACATTGATTTCAAGCTGTAACAACTCTAATTGTATGTGAAAGAGAATTTATTTTGCTATTATTACTCATGACACAGTCTCAATGTTGTAACCATTTATTTTTAAATATAACTCAATTATACTTCACTTTTTTTATTAACCACCATTATTTTTATCACCCAGACCATATTATTAAAGTGAGAGCGGGAGGCTCAATGGTAAGGCACTGAGCTA
>NW_027113713.1:58376-58774 GCF_000696795.3 Halyomorpha halys | reverse complement strand
GGCGGTCCCACAAAATGAAGAACTTTGACCCCCAACCATGGTTAGGCAGTATAGGACTCCAATGGGAGTCTTGGCCGAAAAAAAAAAAAAAAAAGGTTATCTGCTTTATGAGGCTGTGGGTGGAGCCAGAGCACAGTGCCTGACCATTGACCCACCCCGGTCCCTGAAAAATATTATTATTCCAGTCATCTAATGTTTTAATGGAAAAACCATATACACTTTTTTTTCAACGACTCTGTACGTTTTGTAGGGGTGAAGAAGAAAAATTTCAGATTTGCCACTTTTCCAGTCAGCTGTTTCAAAATAAATGCAAAAAAAAAAAAAAAACATAATTTAGGAACTTTTCTTTCTTTTTTGTTTGTGACTAGAAAATATAGTATTTTTCAAAGATAAGCATT
>NW_027113713.1:50171-57776 GCF_000696795.3 Halyomorpha halys | reverse complement strand
TGTTGCCTTTCTTAAACACGTTGTAGCGGCATGTCAGGTTGGCTAAAAATGAAATATAATATAATCATTTTAAATTGGAAAATAACGAAAAATAATTTTATTGTGGAACATCTAGTTAGTCCCTTAAGAATAACTACAATGAAGATTTGAATGCCAATTGTCTGCCATAAAATGGTTTAATTACTAAATAATAGCACAATCAAAATAATAAATATTTCTATATTTATTATAAATATTTCTATTGGATTATAACTATCAAGCAGAGAACTTAGACATCATAATGGTATTTCGCAATCAGTTTTAAGGGAATTCCCCCCTGGAATCCTGCTAGCTTCACCAAATCCCCCTTCCCATTGCCACTAATGTATTGTCAGCGATAAGGGGCACTCTTAGAATCCTCACGAAACGTGAGAGCAACAGGTGTGACGATGGAACTGAAACACCACAAGATAACCAAAGTGTTATGTGTTGAAACAGAACCGTACATTCTCACACCCTCTTCCAAACAGTCTCTGTATTCAAATAGATTAGCGAATCGTTTTCAGTAAGCTTTACCATAAATCTGGTAAGTCTATATTTATTTACATATATGAACCAAACCAACTCATCTGAGCAAAGTAGATAAAAATACAACAATAAATAATTTAACTTAAATTCAAACAGATTGTATTTAATACAGTTCGTTATTGCAAAAAACAAACTTATAAAGAATTAATATTGGTATCTATAACATTTAATGGCAATATGTCATTTCTTCTAGGCAAGACTAACCACACTGATCATTATCATCAATTGCAATAATAATATATAAAAATAATTAATTAATTTTCTGTCTTCTTCTACCCGAGCAATTATATAGCCTTCCTTACTTTAATTCTTTGTATAGAATTCAATAATTATTTTTTTTGGATTTCACGGATATCGCAACTGAATCGTATTTTTGTGTTCGTTTTACATCAATCCCTTATTAATGAACTTCTGTATGATGGGGATGAAATCATCATACCGGTGCGTTTCCGCTATATAGAAGTTTATCGATAAGAACAGTAATAGTACAAGAGCAGAGGTAAAAAAAATGCAGTTATTTCACATTAATTTGCTACTAACTTTGTATAATTACTAGTTAAAAATGATGAGCCTGCCAAGTATAAGTAGGGGGTATACAAAATGGCGCCTGTTTTAAAACGTAAAAAAAATTATTTTTCATTCGGAGCTCTATATCTTGGGAACTACCAACAACACTAAACAATGTAAGAGAACATCACTTAAAACAGATTAAATTTGCTAAAGTAAGAGCTATTTTCGTTCAGAAGATACCGAGATATAGCTCTTTAAAATACAACACCACAAAAAAAATTCTTTGAAACGAAGTAAGTGAATTTATCTTGAGCAATTTATATCTCAAAAACCATTCGACGTACAGATGTCTATTAGCACTCAAATTAAAGCTGATTTAATGAACTATACAGCAGTTCATGACACTTATATTTGCCGGAGTAGTAGTTTTCATAATATTTACTAAAATAAATTAATTTATTGTTTTTCGGACAAAATTTAATGTGCAAAATTTATATTCATATGCAAATATCATAAATACTACTGCCTCTACGAAGATAAGAGTCATAAATTACTTTATAGTAAGTCAAATTACCTTTATTTGGAGTACTCAACATTTCGTGAATTTATTTTATTGAATATTATAAAAACTACTTATCCTAGAGATACATTTTTCAAAAATCCAACATTTTATACGAACAACTAGAAATTGAAATTTTGTGAGTTTATTTTGTCAAATATCATAAAAACTACTACTTCTACAAAGATAAACATTATTAACTATTTTATAGTAAATTTAACTAGCTTTAATTGGGTGCTGGCAAACATCTTTACGTCCAATAGTTTCTGAAATAAAGTTTTTCAGAAATCAAACTTATCGTCCAAACTACTATAAATCCATTTATTTTAGCAAATATCATGAAAACAACTATTCCTACGAAGATAAACATCATAAACTACTTAATAGCTCATTAAACTTGCTTTAATTTGAGTGCTAATAGACATCTGTACGTCACATAGTTCCTGAGATATTGATTTCTCAAAGTATATTCACTAACTATTAATTTGTCAGTGCATTTTTTAAAAAGCTATATCTTGGGGACTACTTAACGTAAATAGCTCTATTAGAGCTCATATTTTAGCAAATTTACTCTACTTCTAATGATGCCCTCTAAGATTTTCTAATGTTGTTGGTGGTTTTAAAGATACAGAGCTCCGAATGAAAATTTTTTTTTAACGTTCTGCAGGCGCCATTTTTTATTCCCTCTACCTAATTGGCAGGATCATCCATTTAGACTAGTAATTATACATAGTTCTCATTAAAGTAATAAAAAATTGAATAAATAACTGCCTTTTTTCTCCTCTACTACTATAACCATAGTGTATGGTTGCATGTGTATGCAACCAACGACCTTGAAGAGTCAGGTGATTCACTTATCAAATCTACTTACCAATTATCCTTCGTGGTAGAGTTGTTAACTATCTCACTAACATAACGCTAACGAGTCTACTATAAAATATAAAAAATAAAATATTTACATGCATATTAAAAATAAAATAATAAACCCGGCCAATTACTCATAATCAAGCCACCACTTTCTTCAGGAGTAATATTCTCTTACGTTATTGCCCATTAAAAGAAGTCATAAAACATTTTTATGACGGCGTCGTAACATTGCAGATTAACTTATTCCTGGTTATGACCTTAGCTAATCATCAGCATCGTTTTATGGGGATTCGGAATACCTTTCAGCCCATTAGAATAGTAATGTAATTTAAAAAAAAAAAAAAAGAAAAGGAATTTTCCTAATTTCCTAGTGCAATTCTTCACAAAATTACAAGAAAAATAATGAAATAAGTGAGTTCAATAAAAAATTAAATTTCAAATTATCGGTCTAATTTATTTAAAACCCAATAAAGCAATATAAGGCGTTCTGAGACACTGTGGCTTTGCAACTTGCACTCCATGATTTTATCTCACCACTCTAAAGTTTTATTATATTTTATTCTTTTTTGCTTTTTTATTTATCTATTTTGCTACCTTTGGTAATATGTATAGAAACAATTATTGCTCACTTTTGTTATTTATTTGTAGTTAATTTTTCTTTAATTCTTTTTCATTCTTATTATTAGAAGTTAGTTACCCTATAATTTATGAGATGACATATGACTTTTTTTATCTGTTTTATTTTTATTTTTTATTTCAATTTTTTTTCTCTGTTGTTTCTACAGAACTTTTAGATCTTTGGCTGCCCGAACCAGCCTTCTGCTGGTCTATCTCAGCCCGTTGATCATTTATTGATGTTATTAAAGTTAATTTAACCGCGTCTATATATTTATGGCAGTGGTTGCTGTGACAATAATCAGATTTAACCTTTACTTATGTATATGAAATATATAGTAAAGGGATTGCTATCCTGAATAATAAAGAAATAGCTGTTTTGAAATGTACAAGGATCAATTTCATCTCATGGTGGTAAGTGAATACGCGCACATTTTTTTTTTTTTTTTTTACAATTTCATTGTACATGTTTACGCTTCTAATGAACATTTTGTAATATTCAATTCAACTTTATTTTACATATATCTAAATATTGTACATTTTCCCATTCTCGACAACCCCAGGGTGCAGCGGAACCCAATTTAGGAACCACTGCTGTAGAGATCCCGGTAAAACGTATTGAGAATAAAACCAAAATGTAGGTAGATGGATTATAAAGATAATTTTGAAAACTGGTCATTCGAAAGTTGAGGTGGAGTTTTATGGAGAGAGACATTGCCAGTAACCCCCCATTTAAAATTTCACGTAATCGGATTTGGTTATTAATAAATAGTTGAAACTATTTCTTAATTGTTCTTCCCAGCAATAGAATACCAAGTTGGCGTTTAATTGAATCTGGCACATCTTCATGAAAAAACCTCTCAATATAAAATTAAAATTTGTAAGGAATATTACTGACGGCAGTAAATCAACAGATTTTTTCATCCGAAAAAATGTTACATCACAAAAATTATTAACTCTAAAAATCTATCAAAACATTAGATGTTATGCTCGCCTTATGAACTCAACTACAGACAGAAGGGTTAACAGATCAACATATGCGAAAGCAAATTTATTCCTCGAGGTTCAAAACGCAAAATAGAAACAAAAATTGTCATTTTTCTTATAATTTGGGTGCAAATGACTAGAAGATTTTCAATATTGTTCAGTTAATTGTAATGAATATTATTTTCCTAGTTTAAATTTCTTTATTTAAAATCACATTTAGGGGGACATCGCCTTATCACCTGATACACCATTATTGTTGTCTTCAATTTAGTTTATGTTACAATAGCTTATCTCTTTCTACTCTGTTCGATGTTCGAATTCTAATGGTTCACAACGATCCCTAATTTGTTTAAAGTTTTCATTAAATTATTTAAAATAAGAGGAGTCAATATCTCCTTTATCATCCCACGATTCCTCGAAAAAAACTATCAGAATAAAGAAGATAATCTTTACTAAACCTAACTAAGTGAAAAGTTTCGAAACTAAAAAAAAAATTTGATTTTACTTGAAAACTGCAGTTGAAAACTGCAATGGACGCTCATCTTTAGCTCCTATACTAATATTGCAGATTAAATTATAATAAAAAAATAGTTTTATTGTTTTTAACCTGATCGCACGGTTCAGGAAATCTAAATGGTCTAATAATATAAAAGACCCATATTCCTATTTTAATGATTCCTACAAGATTCAATTATTTGATAACGTTGTCTCTTGACAATGACTTTCTATGCCAATTTGAAATAAAAAAAAAAATTTACTTAAATTAAAGATTTATTAGTTTACAATCCTTGATGGTTTGTAAAGTTTTAGAGGTTTGCATATATTTTTGTACTTGGCAAAAAAACTCAAAATGTGCCTTAACTTCACCTCATCTTACGGTATGTTATAATTAATATCTAATTATGATTAAATATATAAGAGATCTTAAAATCCAGAAAAAGGAAACAATGAATTTGAAGAAGCTGTGAATTCTAGTGACGCTGCAAGTCGTAACAATGGCCTTCACAAACCAACTTCCAAGAGATATAATCTAGTTCACACCTTCCCTTATCACTTTATCACCACTCAACCTCCTGAACAAACAAATATATTTCGGGTAAACATAATATCGCCTCTTGAGATTTGTTATGATCAAATACGATTTTAGAGTTAAGATAACCTATAGACACTTGAGTGCCCTTCACCTTTAGGCGAAAAGTGGCAAATGTTTGTCTAACTCCTTACACTTAGGGTATGACATACGTCATGAGACTATAGAACAATATTAACGGTTTGTGTCAGTTTTTGTCGGACATATATTAATGTTTAGTAAATTGGTTAATAATAAAAGAACAAAAAATCATTAGACTAATGGAATTATAATAATAAGAATAAGATGGTCAAGGCTCCAGTCAAAAATGAACAAAATAATTTTCAACTATTTATTGTCCTACGTTTCATCCCACTTTGCAGGGATTTATCAGGGCTGTTCAAGACGATAGGTTAAACAGACATATAAGTTACGGTCTGAGTCAGTACTTACTTCAATCTCAACTGACTGAGAAGATCAGCTGATCAAATATATATAAAGAGATGTATTGAACCCAATAAAGCCAGTATTGTACAGAAAAAAAAAGTTTCTTAATTCCCTGTTTTCTGCACCACTTAAGTATCGGTGAAAGAAAAATATTAAAAAATAGAAGAAGGAATAAGATCTGACTCGCTTGAACTGCTGTAAAAATACTGGCTTTATTGGGTTCAATACAACTCTTTATATACATTCGATCATCGAAGTAACAGCTGACTCAGACCGTAACTTTTATATATACATATATAATGAAATTATAATTTGTCTCAGGCATGTTTCGGCATTGCCTAATTTTCAATAGTCTATAAACCGATGCAAAGAGCTTGGTAACTAGAAAAAAATATTTGACTTTTATGTCCAAATCTCTAAGGATTTGTTTTTCTCACTAAGCTTCTTCTAAAGTGGTAATTATATGTATATGACAAAACAAAAACTAAAATAAAATAATAATTTAAATTAAGATATAAAAATATCAAAATACAATGTGCTCGGTACCTATACAGAGTGTAAAGAGTTAATTAAAATACGAATAAATTAGTATATTATGGATTTAATTGTTCATAAATAAAGAGAAAAAAATGTCTTACATGTACATCTTAGTTCAAATAAATACAAGGACCATCAATACGTGTTGAGGAACAAGGAAATGCGGACAAGACGAAGCAAAGCTCAATCGAAGAAGAAGACGGCTGTTGGAAGTCAAGGTCCGAACAGTAACCAGCTGCCATTGATTAAAGCGATTTAAATCTCATAACTGTCTCAAGTCGCGGAAGTGATTTATGTCCATCCGTGAAAACATTCATCATGCTGATCGATTCATGGTCACATTGTAATTCGATTAGTTCATCTTTTAGGAAGCAATCAACCAGGATGAATTTACAGAAACAAAATGGATGCTACGTTGCTTCCAAGTAATTGTGAATTTATACGGCGAAGTTCGCCCTTCCAAGAGCCTTTCTTTATTAGAAATACCAGATGGTCCCTTTGAATTCGAAATTATATAAGGTTGGGAAGTTCCGACGATTTTTCATAAGGCATCAAACTTTATTTATAACTCAACAGATATTATTTCTGAATAATATTGGCAGTAAATTAGATTTTTATAGCTATTTGTAGCAATTATATCCTGTGTTAAAAATGTGACAATAGAAAAACAAATCTTATAACTTTATACCACATCACATTATTAACAGTAACAATGAAGAATGCAGGTACAAAAAATAATGTGACAAGATAACAGAATAATAAAATATTTTAAACTTATTAATTTATTGTATTATATAATTTTACAAATAAAATCAGTTCCCATTTTCAATATTCGTTTATTGGAATGATTAGTTATGTTTGAAATGGTTAATAGGATATTTGACCATATTTTTTTTTTTAAAAATGAAATAATGTTAATATTATTGTCGGTCAATTCAAAAACGCAATCATATATGTTGTAATTGATATTGCTACAGAATTACTTTTTAATTTTATGTTTAAAAACTAAGATTTTTAATCTGTACACCAATAGAAAGAAAACGCTAGCCGCCATGATGGTTTCATATGTGGCGTCACTTAGACATAAACAAACAAAACTAATTTAGCGATTCGCACTTTTTAGCTGTAAATTATTAAGTATTTTGCTGTTAAATGAATTTTAATTATTTTTCAAAAGCAACCGTGAAATAAGGTTTCATGTAAGTAGAAAGTACAAATTTGCATTAAATTGATGCTTTAATCTTAGCGAAATTCTTTTACAACCAACTCTGATTTCTTTTAGGGCTTAGAAATGTTAAAACATCTGTATAAGTATATTCGATATAATTCTCCATATAGTTTTTATTTACTTTAAGTAATTTTTTGGAATAAATATAACCTCTAATGAATATACATTTTGTATCGTGCACTATATTTATATCGAAGAGATTTTCACAAAAATATAATA
>NW_027113713.1:46974-50121 GCF_000696795.3 Halyomorpha halys | reverse complement strand
TATTATATAATTTTACAAATAAAATCAGTTGCCATTTTCAATATTCGTTTATTGGAATGATTAGTTATGTTTGATATGGTTAATAAGATATTTGACCATATAGAAAAAAAAATGAAATAATGTTAATATTATTGTCAGTCAATTCAAAAACGCAATCATATATGTTGTAATTGATATTGGTACAGAATTACTTTTTAACTTTATGTTTAAAAACTAAGATTTTTAATCTGTGCACCAATAGAAAGAAAACGCTAGCCGCCATGATGGTTTCATATGTGACGTCACTTAGACATAAACAAACAAAACTAATTTAGCGATTCGCACTTTTTAGCTGTAAATTATTAAGTATTTTGCTGTTAAAGAATTTTAATTATTTTTTCAAAAGCATCCATGGAATGTGGTTTCATGAAAGTAGAAAGTACAAATTTGTCTTGAATCGATGCTTTAATGTTAGCGAAATTCTTTTCCAACGAACCCGGACTTCTTTTAGGGTTTAGAAATGTTAAAACATCTGTATAAGTATATTCGATATTATTCTCCATATCTTTTTTATTTACTTTAAGTA
This sequence comes from Halyomorpha halys, assembly GCF_000696795.3. Classification (NCBI taxonomy): domain Eukaryota; kingdom Metazoa; phylum Arthropoda; class Insecta; order Hemiptera; family Pentatomidae; genus Halyomorpha; species Halyomorpha halys. The sequence goes on along the minus strand of NW_027113713.1, from coordinate 49,556 downwards.
ATCTTTTGGAATAAATATAACCTCTAATGAATATACATTTTGTATCGTGCACTATATTTATATCGAAGAGATTTTCACAAAAATATAATATATTATTTAGATTCGATAATAATTTTGGATCCCTTCTAGCCAGCTTTAATCAATTGTATTTTTTTTATTTTTTTTCATATTTTGACACTTGGATAAACAACTTTTGTGGCCTTTATAGCAAGTATTTTGGTAAATAGGTACTGCACAAGAATGATAAGGAACACATCTCATTATTGATAATTAAGCAAATGGCAAAGGAAAAAAACAATTAAAATCAGTTGCACTGAGTAAATAAGCCTAGCATATATTTATGTCGAAATGACGTCATTCCTAAACAATCATAGCGGCTTGCTTTTTTGTGCGGCAAGAAAAACATTTTTATAAAAAAATAAATAATATAAAAAAGGGTTTATTATTTCATATAAACAATAAAAGACACTTAAAAAAAATGTAATAATTTAGTTCTGAAGATGGGACATCAATACTCGAAGCGCCAAGTGAACTAATGAAGTATTCTTTCAAATAAAGATATAATAAATAATAAGGTCATAGTGATATTGAGGTTTCAATAAATAAGCTGATAAATACATAATTTATAATAAATTAATGAATAAGTTGTAGATTGACTTACCTGGCCTTAGAACATCGCAGGTATAGGCTAAGGAGAAGGGTTATATAGGCCAGGGCTCCGAAGCAGAAGAGGTTGGCCAACCCCACGGCGCACTCCAAGTCTCCGCAAGGCATCACCCACCGCTCATCCTGCACAACAAGAAATAATTATTAAATATCAATAGAATATCATTAATAGAATTATATTTAATACATTATAAATATCTTGTATATGTGTGCTCGCAGTCATTAATAACCTTTTAATTGCATCCCAAACTCTCCAATCCCATATCACAGCCCTTGAAGAATGGTGCCGTAATTGGAGGATCAATATAAATCCCATCAACTCACCTTTACCCTACGTCATAACCTACTGACTGCCCTACCGTTTCTTTTAATAATGTTGGTCTTACTTGTGCAGAACAGATCCGCTACCTTGGACAAACGGCTAACTTGGAATAACTGTATATAACTGACTTTCCATGGAGCTTCTGTACTAAGAGGCACTAACGAGGTGGATGCTTTGTGCATAAGAGATATAACAATCTATGGATATAATATGGTATTAATATTAATCCACTCTTGAAGTACCAGATCTAGATTTTGTAATATAAAATACTCACAAAATCTTAATCCTAACTCAATTGGTCAGCGTTTCTTCTACTTAAGTTCTTATAATTAGGCAATACGTATGTGCCGTGATTTACATATCCATACGGCAAAGCGTGACTTGGAGTGTATGATATAAGAGGTGTCGTATTTGACTACTATTTTAAGCTTAAACGTGATCATCGTGTGACGTAATATGCATATGATATTGGAAACTTCTCGACCCGAGAAACACTTCCGTCAAACGTCAGGAGTGAAACGCCAATAACCTCGTCTCCGGTGCCTCTGATGTTGCTTCAGTAGCAGTCCACGGCCAGCCTGTGGTAGTTGCCAAATATATATTAGTACAAGAGCCCAAGAGGAGAAAAAAGGCTGTTATTTAACCACAATTTTTGATTACTTAATTGAAAACTAGGTATAATTACTAGTCAAAATTGATGAGTCTGCCAAGTATAGGTAGGGGGAATAATAAATGGCGGCTGTTTCAAAACGTTGAAAATAATTAATATTTTATTCAGTGCTCTATATCTTTACAGCAACCAACAACGATAGAAAATTTAAGAGAGTATCATTTTAAATAGAGTAAATTTAAACCCTAATATAGCTATTTATGTTCAATAGTTCTCGAGATATTGCTTTAAAAAGCAACATTTCATAAAAATCACTCAAATTGAAGCTAGTTTAATGAGCTATAAAGCAGTTTTCACATTTATTTTCGTAGCAGTAGTAGGTTTCATGAAATTTTCTAAAATAAATTGATTTATAGTTGTTCGGACAAATTTTCATTTGCCAAATTTATATTCATATATGAATATCGTAAAAACTACTACCCCTACGAAGATAAGTGTCATAAACTACTTTATAGTAAGTTAAATTACATTAATTTTGGGTGTTGGCAGACATATGTGCGTCTTATGGGTCTAGAGAAATATTTTTCAAAAACCCAACATTTTATACGAATTAGAAAATCAACATTTGTTGAATTTATTATGTCAAATATCATAAAAACTACTACTCCTACAAAGATAAACATTATTAACTATTTTATAGTAAATTTAACTAACTTTAATTTGAGTGCTGGCAAACATCTTTACGTCCAATACTCTCTCTTATTTCTTAAATAAAGTTTTTCATAAATCAAACTTATTGTCCGAACAACTATAAATCCATTTATTTTAGCAAATGTCATGGAAACTACTAATAGTTCATAAACTTCTTTATAGTCCATTAAACTATCTTTAGCATCATACATCTTTTATTCAGCAACCAACTTACATATTCTTTTTTCTTGTACATAATGGTGTACTGTATTGAATTTATAGCTGTTTTTTAAT
>NW_027113713.1:38987-42989 GCF_000696795.3 Halyomorpha halys | reverse complement strand
TGAAGTATTCTTTCAAATAAAGATATAATAAATAATAAGGTCATAGTGATATTGAGGTTTCAATAAATAAGCTGATAAATACATAATTTATAATAAATTAATAAATAAGTTGTACATTGACTTACCTGGCCTTAGAACATCGCAGGTATAGGCTAAGGAGAAGGGTTATATAGGCCAGGGCTCCGAAGCAGAAGAGGTTGGCCAACCCCACGGCGCACTCCAAGTCTCCGCAAGGCATCACCCACCGCTCATCCTGCACAACAAGAAATAATTATTAAATATCAATAGAATATCATTAATAGAATTATATTTAATACATTATAAATATCTTGTATATGTGTGCTTGCAGTCATTAATAACCTTTTAATTGCATCCCAAACTCTCCAATCCAATATCACAGCCCTTGAAGAATGGTGCCGTAATTGGAGGATCAATATAAATCCCATCAAATCACCTTTACCCTACGTCATAACCTACTGACTGCCCTACCGTTTATTTTAATAATGTTGGTCTTACTTGTGCAGAACAGATCCGCTACCTTGGACAAACGGCTAACTTGGAATCCTCACTCAAGACTGAAAAGATAGGAAACTGCACATCGATTTCGACTATTACAGCACTAATAAACGGTCTAAACTTCCAATTCATTACAAAAGGCTAATTTACATGACCAATTTTAAGACCTATCTAGACATACAGAGCTGAGCTTTAGGGTTCCTCTAAGCCTTCGAATTACTCTCATATCCAATCCTTCGTAATATCCTCACTGCTCCTTACTTTGTCACGAATAAAACCATCCATAAAGACCTTAATGTTCCATATGCAACTGATCTAACCTGAACCAGATACCAATCCTTCCATTATAAACTCCCTAACCACCAAAGCTACGTATAATTAGGCAATACGTATGTGCCATGATTTACATATCCATACGGCAAAGCGTGACTTGGAGTGTATGATATAAGAGGTGTCGTATTTGACTACTATTTTAAGCTTAAACGTGATCATCGTGTGACGTAATATGCATATGATATTGGAAACTTCTCGACCCGAGAAACACTTCCGTCAAACGTCAGGAGTGAAACGCCAATAACCTCGTCTCCGGTGCCTCTGATGTTGCTTCAGTAGCAGTCTACGGCCAGCTTGTGGTAGTTGCCAAATATATTAATACAAGAGCCCAAGAGGAGAAAAAAAGGCAGTTATTTAACCCCAATTTTTGATTACTTTAATGAAAACTATGTATAATTACTAGTCAAAATTGATGAGTCTGCCAAGTATAGGTAGGGTGAATAAAAAATGGCGGCTGTTTCAAAACGTTAAAATAATTAATTTTTTATTCAGTGCTCTATATCTTTACAGCAACCAACAACAACAGAAAATTTAAGAGAGCATCATTTTAACTAGAGTAAATTTGCTAAAATGTAAACCCTAATAGAGCTATTTATGTTCAATAGTTCTCGAGATATTGCTTTAAAAAGCAACATTTCATAAAAATCACTCAAATTGAAGCTAGTTTTATGAGCTATAAAGTAGTTGACATTTATTTTCGTAGCAGTAGTAGGTTTAATTAAATTTGCTAAAATAAATTGATTTATAGTTTTTCGGACAAATTTTCATTTGCCAAATTTATATTCATATATGAAATCATAAAAACTACTACCCCTAAGAAGATAAGTGTCATAAACTACTTCATAGTAAGTTAAATTACATTTATTTTGGGTGTTGGCAAACATATGTGCGTATTATGGGTCTAGAGATATATTTCTCAAAAATCCAACATTTTATACGAATTAGAAATTAACATTTGTTGAGTTTATCTTGTCAAATATCATAAAAACTACTACTCCTACAAACATTATTAACTATTTTATAGTAAATTAAACTAGCTTTAATTTGAGTGCTGGCAAACATCTTTACGTCCAATAGTTTCTGAAATAAAGTTTTTCATAAATCAAACTTATTGTCCAAACAACTATAAATCCATTTATTTTAGCAAATATCATGAAAACAACTATTCCTACGAAGGGAAGGTCATAAACTACTTTATTGTCCATTAAACTAACTTTAATTTGTATGCTAATAGACATCTGTACGTCACATAGTTCCCGAGATATAGATTTCTCAATGTAAATTAACTAACTATTAATTTTTCAGTACATTTTTAAGAAATGTTGCTTTTTAAAAGGCTATATCTCGAGAACTATTTGACGTAAGTAGCTCTATTAGGGTTAACATTTCAGCAAATTTACTCTTCTTTAAATAATGTGCTCTTGGGTTTTCTAGTGTTATTGGAAGTTTTTATGATGAAAAATTATGTTTTTTTAAGGTTTTGAAACAGTCGCCATTTTTTATTCTCCCTACCTATACTTGGCAGACTCGTCAGTTTTGACTATTAATTATACATAGTGTTCATTAAAGTAATCAAATTTGGGTTGAGATAACTGCCTTTTTTTCTTAACGGCTCTTGTACTTGTCCAAAATTTCTTTTCTTTATTTTTTTTTTCGTAAATACTATTCTCTTTGTAATTTTAACTATTAAAAAAAAAGAAATGAAGTCAAAAAGACGTTCACATAAAATAAATACATGGTATGTCGCGAGCATCATACATCTTTTACTTACCAACCAACTTACGTCTTCTTTTTCTTGTGCAGAATGGTGTACTCGTATTGAATTTATAGCTGTTTTTGTAATTTAAAAAAAAAAAACCCATGAAGGTTATGAAAACTATTCTTTATAATTATAAATTATTTTTTTTTTAAATAACGATGATGGGAATAATATTCAAATTATATTTTTGGCATTATTTCAACATTTTGAGACAGACCGAGACATGAGGATCTTGATTTCCGTTGTAAAGTAGCGTTTGTTAATTGGATGTGGTCAGCAAAGACATCCAAGATCTGGGTCAATTTGCGACCTTGCGTGTATGTTGGAGTTGTCTGCGTCGGGAGGAGTTAGCCTAGATGAACTGTTTTATTCCTATTTAAAAGCTTCCTTTCCAAAGCAGAAAGCCTCTTCGCAACCATCAGGCGTCTGCATCATAAAAAAAGACGTGAATGAGGTTTATTGCCCACATCTTAAGTCATTTCTCTGATAGCCTCAGATGATGAAAGTTGGTATCAAAAAATAAGAAAGTTAACAATCATTAATGAACTGTTAACTTTATTGCATTATTATTTTTTAAAATAAATAAATAGATATATGTGTGTATATATTTATAATGATTATATGACTTCTTCATTTTTTTTTTTTTATTTAAGCCAATCTCGGTAAAGGAGTACAGTGTACCGTGGCGCTACACTGAGATTGAGAGGTGAAAAGTAGAAAAGGTTGCGCCAGAAATGAAATGATAACGAATTTTTTCTCTCGCTTACATATATACGGAATATATAGTGGGGGGAAGAATTGCCGTTGTGCAAAAATTTAGAATTTTGGACAGAAATACATGTTTTGAGGTCCCTGAGCCCAAACATCTTAGTCTCGCAAAATGTTAAACAGCTCGTACGGAACTGAAATTAAATATTTAAGACGGAATGTGACAGTAACTTTATCGATAAAATGGACTGACCATAAGTGTCACTTTATAAAATCGATTTATCACATTTTTTTCCGATTTTCTCAAAAACGACTCAAAAGATTTTGGTTAAACTCCACTCCCCATGCCATTGTACCATTAAATGGACTTAATATCACCGAGTTATATTTGTGGCAGTTTTTTATTTAGACCGACTATCCATTATAAAAAAAACTAAACTTATAAATTATATATATAAATAATTAACCGTATTAATTAAAATTATGAAGAAGATCGTTAGGGGTGCGGTCACAAGTAAACAAAAAAAGTTAACGATGAATGGAATATGGTCCGGGTACGGTAAAAAAAAAACTCAAATAGTAGATAATTATACTATTTTATTGAGCCAACGTTTCGCCCCACGTTGCAGGGCTTCGTCAGGGCTAAAAAAGATACAAACTCTATAGTTACAAAAAGGAAAAAAAAA
>NW_027113713.1:38202-38677 GCF_000696795.3 Halyomorpha halys | reverse complement strand
TATAAATTAAAAGATAGATACATGAATATAAATGAAACAGGAAGGATAGTGAATATAAAAAAAAAAAATTGAGAATTTAGAAAAACAAGAATAAAAAATATGACAGGAAAATGGGCTTCTGAAAGTCAGAAAAAAGTGAAAAAAGTATTATGAGGATTTTATTGTGGTCAAGATGTGTCGATATGTAAGGGAGATGCAGTCTTTATCAACTTTATGATTGACGGAATTCTCAGTCAAATTTATGTAAATGGACTCTGAGGTAAGACGTTTGGTGTGGTCCGGATCATATTCCATTCATCTATACACACGGTCAATCAATAATCTTCCAGTATGCCACAAAAAAAGTTAACTTTTTTTTTAGCAGTAGCAGTAATGTTATATCCTTGTTTTATGTATATACAGTAATGTTATTAACCTGTAGCAGTGATGTTATTTCTGTGTAATTTGCGTCAGATATTTAAAAAGTTAACAACTA
>NW_027113713.1:33099-37100 GCF_000696795.3 Halyomorpha halys | reverse complement strand
CAGTAACCCTGTACACTGGCCGAGTAAAAGGAATATTACCATAATCGAAATTTACTTTTTAGTTTTTAATTAGTTTTTTTTAAGGTAATTAATTCCTTTTTTTTTTATTGAAATGTTACATTATGGAAAAATATATTATCAACAAAACAATTTTATCGATACCATCACATATCTGAGCAGTACAACCTATTTTTCATATACGACCATTGTAAATATCCAAGGACAAATGGAATGAAGGAAGTCATGTTTCATTAGAGCGGGCTAAATAGTCATTATATCGGGAATGATTATGTATTTCCTCCGCTCCATTGTTTGCTTTACTAATTTGTCATCAACGGACCGGGCCTTGTACTGAAATATCATTCGAGGTAAAATTACGAAATAAAACATTCAAAAGACATCAGAAAATCGAAACTACTCTTATTCGTAAATCAGGTACTATATTATATAATAATAATAACGGCTTTGCGAACCCAAAGGTTCGTTGCCGATACCACCAATCGTTATCTTCATACATCTGTCCCTCTAAACCCAAATCTAATAAATCAGACATAGCGCAATCTTCCCATCTACTTTTCAGTCAACTCTTCGAACGTTTACGTGTCGGTTCAGAGTTTATTAATATTTTAGGGATTCGTTCGTTCTCTAAGTCTCACAACCTTATAGTACAAGAGCCCAAGAGGAGAAAAAAGGCAGTTATCTCACCCCAATTTTTGATTACTTTAATGAAAACTATGAAGTCTGTCATGTATAGGTAGGGGGAATAAAAATGGAGGCTGTTTCAAAGAGATAAAAAAAAATTGTTATTCGGAGTTCTAAATCTTAAAAACTAGGAACAACACAAGAAAACCTAAGAGAACGTCATTTAAGGATTAGTAAATTTGCTAAAATATGAGCTCTAATAGAGTTATTTACGTTAAATATTTTTCGACATAAAGGTTTTTAAAAACCAACATTTCATAAAAATGTTGTATGGGACGTACTGAAAGATGAGTATTTAATGAATTTATTTTGAAAAATTTATATCTCACAAACTACTTGACGTACAGATGTCTACTAGCACTCAAATTAAAGCTAGTTTAGTAAGCTATAAAGTAGTTTATGATGTTTATCTTCTTAGGAGTAATAGTTTACATGAAATTTGCTAACATAAATTGATTTATAGTTGTTAAAACAAATTTTCATTTGCCAAATTTATATTCATATGGGAATATTATAAAAACTATTTCCCCAACTAAGATAAGTGTCATAAACTACTTTATAGAAAGTTAAATTTCCTTCATTTTGAGTGTTGGCAGACATATGGATCTAGAGATATATTTTTTCAAAAATCCAACATCCACTTTTGTGAGTTAATTTTATCAAATATCATAAAAAGTACTACTCCTACAAAGATAAACATAATTAAATATTTTGTAGTAAATTTTACTAGCTTTAATTTGAGCGCTGGCAGACATCAGTACGTCCAATGTTTTTCATGTTTTTCCAAGTTTTTCATAAATCAACATTATTGTCCGAACAACTATAAATCAATTTATTTTAACAAATATCATTAAAACTACTATTCGAACAAAGGTAAAGGTCATAAACTTCTTTATAGTTCATTCAACTAGCTTTAATTTGAGTGCTGATAGACATCTGTACGTCACATAGTTCCTGAGATATAGATTTCTCAAAGTAAATTAACTAACTACTAATCTTTCAGTACATTTTTAAGAAATGTTACTTTTTAAAAGGTTATATTTCGAGAACTATTGGACGTAAATAGCTCTATTAGGGCTAATATTTCAGCAAATTTACTCTTCTTTAAATAATGGTCTCTTAGATTTTCTAGTGTCGTGGTTAGTTTTTAAGATACAGAGCTCCGAATGAAAAATTAATGTTTTGAAACAGCCGCCATTTTTTATTCCCCCTACCTATACTTGGCAGACTCATGAATTTTGACAATTAATTATACATAGTTTTCATTAAAGTAATCAAAAATTGGGGTGAGATAACTGCCTTTTTTTCCTCCCGGCTCTGGTACTATTACAGGCCCATCTTATTCGCCGCAATACTATAAACTGAATTATTTTTACTGGGTGAAGTTTTCCTCAATTCCGGGTTCTGTAGCCTTTTAAATTGTTCCGTTAACTCATCCCTTATGGTTCCGAATATTTTTTTTTTTTAATATACAACTTTTTGGAAATTAGGCAGTATAGGACTCTTGAAATGGGAGTCTTGTCCAATAAAAAAAAATGTTTGGAATAGCTTAAAACATTTTTGTAGATCTAAATTAGACATTTTACTTATATTTTATATATATTGTAATTAAATTTGTGAAGTTAGTCATCGATACGTCAATAAGCAAGGGAATAATTCCTTACAAACATTTAAATTATTCCCTATTTGTCTTTAAATAAATCTGATCACACATTTAGAAATCCTATCGATTGATCGAAGTTAAATACCGTGACCTGTCGAAACTGGCGTTGACATCTTCAGTTACAATCAGTTCTAAAGATATCAAAAGGCAAGTTTAATTTTATTAATTATTCATTATGGTAACAAGATGAAGATTTTTTTAAGGTTGTTTATATAATCAATCAAATTCAAAAGAAAGAATACTTTTTTAATGGGGGTATCAAAAGGGGATTCATATACGATTGATAGGTTTAAAAATCTTCGCATATTTGAAAACATGTACGCTCAGCTTTTACATACCGCCCAACTTTGAGATGAAATTAGTCTTGTATGTTTAAATAAATTGTAAATATACAATGTTTTATTATTCAGAATGAAAATATGTTTCATATATAGAGAAATAAAAGTAAAATCTGTTATTGACATAAAATCCATGGGAAAAGGGAAATTATTTCATATCGTATATTCATATTCATATTGTATTGATTTTCATATTGTATATGTACGTATTGTTTATTATTACGAACAATGAGGGATTGTTATTTTCTCAAATAAAAAAGGTACTAAAACAGTCAACATTTATGCCATTAACAAAAGAAAGTTTTGAACTTAATTGAAAACTGTTTTTTTTCTATTGCGTAACGCACGATGCTACTAACTTCTAGGATCCGGGTGTTCTGGAACCCTCCTGGGGTCCACCCAGCCTCATAAATTGGGTTCCCTTAATTGGGTAAAAATCTGGCTGTCCATCGGGATTCTGACCAAATCACCTCCTTGCACAACCGTTGGTCTAGTAGTTCCTTACAAAGTAAGGAAGTTAAGTACCCTTAACACTTCATGGTTTGTAGCTGTACATATTTTAATTTTTTAACAAAATATAGTATTTTAAGGTGAAAAACCAATCAAATAAAACAAAAAATATTTACTTTATGCAATAGTTAAAAAAAAAAATTATTCTCATACCGAACATGCCATAGAACATAGCGCAGTCACATATTATAATCTGGCAGACTCACATTTGTACTTGTCATGAATGTTTGTTCTTGCTCTGATGCGAACACACCAATCTATTCACACCCACGCTAGAACACGACCCTCCAGTAATTGGCCAACATCTGCAAAGCTCTTAAGCGGATCCATTTGAAACTTAGAACTTCAGTTTGCTTAGACTTGTGCCATCACAAGGGCTCCCGAACTTGTCCCATTCAAAATTGTGACAATGACCAATTAATTTATAGGTAGCAATATTAACATATTTTTATAAATAAGTCGAAATTAGTGGTAAAGTAGTTCCAAACTTTTTTTGGAATATTATAATACATATATAAACATTTTTACAGCCAATTACCTATATATGGAATATATATTATGAGAAAGTACTGCGATCGTGCAAAATTTCGAAATAATTTTTTTAATTTCCCCTGAGTAGATAATAACAAAGTCCAAAAAAATGGAATCATATACGATTGATAGGTTTAAAAATCCTCGCATATTTTAAAACATGTACACCCAGCTTTTACATACCACCCAACTTTAAGATGAAATTAGTTTTGTATGTTTTAAAACATAAAATTTTTTATTATTCAGAATGAAAATAT
>NW_027113713.1:22850-32325 GCF_000696795.3 Halyomorpha halys | reverse complement strand
TTGAATTAGAATTTAGGTTAGGAAAGTTGTATTAGTGGAGACAGCAGGTATTGTATTTTTGAAGAAGATAGTTGAGCGTATGAAGTAGATTGTAGGAAGATAGTCCATGTGGCGGTCAAGAAAGGTATCAAAATAGTAGAAGAAAATTATTTATTGTTAAGCAACGTTTCAGCCCACTTTGAAGGGCTTCTTCAGCGCTGTTATATTGAAACAAAGATGATAACTGTCAGTTGGCCACCCAGACTATCTTTCTACGATTTTTATAATGTTTTTATTTCAAAATAAGAAAAGCAAGCCGATCCTAGATTATTATAAACAATTTATAATTCCATTTATTCTGATAAATTATTGTGGAATTTGAACTCCCTATTTCTCAAGATTACTTAAAACTTGTTTTAGTAATCTTGAGAAATCGCAAATATTTAATGTTTAAGAACCTTGCGAGAAAATTTAAATTCCACGATAAGTTATCAGAATAAATGGAATTATGAATTGTTTATAACAATCTAGGATCAGCTTGCTTTTCTGATTTTAAAATAAAAATATTATAAAAATCATAGGAAGGTTGTCTGGGTGGCCAACTGACAGTTGTCATCATAGTTTCAATCTGACAACCCTGACGAAGCCCTACAAAGTGGGGCGAAACGTTGGTTAACGATAAATAGTTTTCCTCTACTATTTTGATACCGTTATTGACCACTACCCACAGTCAGGTTTTATTTACTGATATAGTTATTAATTAATATTAATTGTAAACCATTTTCAGTATTTTTTTTTCTTTTTCTAACCTGCCTTTAAATTTACTGTATCATTTAAATAAATTTTTTTTTCTTTTTATTTAGAATATCATTATATTATTTTTTTTTTCATACACATAGTTTGATTATGTTCATTTTGTGTATTCTTTGTTTGTATATATTTTAAGAGAGATTTCTTTTTTTCATTCTTTTATTTATTTTATTTTATTTTATTTTAGTATGTATGAGATCATTCATCACTATTACCTATTGCCCATAACTGAGTGGCAGATTCTAATATCTATCAATAAATAAAAAGGATTTTATTTAGAATATGAGGAAAAAACTAATACATGATATTGAATATAAAATTTATAATTTAAACTTTTTTTATTACATTTAATGGACGTTTTTAGCTTAATAAATTGGTATAAACTTTATATCATTAACTTATCAGTACATATCGTCTGGTTGAACAACTTAGCTCAAAAACGCTGAATGGTACGAAACTGAAATTATATAATTAAGGTGGGTATATGCTTGGAATGTGACAGTAACTTTTTCGATTAAATTTACTGACTAGAAGTGCCACTTTAGAGATTAGAATTTTCAAATTTTTTATGATATCATTACTTCTTTCACATAGTCAGTACATTAAACATTAAATATAACCTCAGAAAAAAAATATAATCTCAGGCTTAATATTTATATAAAGTAAGTAGGTCTAAGATAAGCAATCCTTCCCGGTCAGACCTGCCCCACTAAGACCCCTTGATAGCGAACGTCTTATATCACCTTTGGAATTTTGTCTTAAAACGGGAGGAGCAGACTTTAAGATAGTTAAATCCAGGAATTCATGCAGTTTTTCAATTTCAAACGCATTTAAAATATTGATCGATTAAAGTCTCTTAAATATCTTAAAGTCTCCTCTTCTCATTTTAAGCAAATATTTCAAAAGTGTAATAGGACCGTCGCTCCCATGGGGTCTTAGTTGGGAGGGTCTGGCCGGAAAAGATCTCTTGTGAGATTGTGACATGTCTTAAAGATTATTTTATATTTCTCAAAACCAACTCAAATGATTTTGATTAAACTAAATATATCAACGTACAATGAAGTTATTTTTAATATCAGCAAGGTCTTATTCTCGTTGCAATAGTTTAACAGGACTTGAATGCCTAATTTTTAAAAATTCTTTATGTAAAGTATCTTTAACTTTGTTTATTTTTAAAAAATAAACATTTCTCATTGATAGCAATAGTTTAATCTGTGTAAATAGAAAACATTATAGAATTTTATGAATAATTAGAGGAGAAAAAGGAAAAATAGATAGAAAATAGCCACACGATCATCTTCATGTTCTCTGGTTTATAAATTCTTTTTTCGTATTATGTAAAATATTCGGACCGAAAAAAGATAAATTAATGCGAAAATTTATTACGCTGCAACCGGTAAATATAATTCAACCTACAGCATTGCGGCGGATAAGATGGGCGTGTAAGGTCGTGGGACTTAATAACAAACGAATCCCTAAAATGGTAATAACCACTGAACCGACGGGTAAACGTCCGAGGGGTAGACCGAAAATTAGATAGGAGGATTGCATTAATACTGATTTAGTAGATCTAGGTTGGAAGGAGTGTCAATAGAAAAATGTAAAGAATGATTAGTTTATCGGTATCGAACCTTCGGGTTCGCTAAGCCTTTATTATTATTATCATATTATCATTAAGATATACTTATTCAAAGAAATCACTGACCAACCGCAAGCTAGATTGTATTCGAAGTATTGAAATATTTTTTTAAACAAAAATTGCATCATTGCAAGCTATTACATCAACAAATACATCATCTATATAAAACACATACAGAGAAAACAAAAATAAAGAGAAGAGATTTAAACCTATTAGTACTAGCCCAACTGATAAGCTTCTATGAACTGCAATTATTGATAATTCTATCTAATACAAGGAACAAGTCAAAACAACGTATTATATACACAGTTCATCGTAAAATAGCATTAATACAAAACATGGAGCGTAGACGTAAAACATGATAGTTTTGTACAAGAGCCCAGTGGAAAAAAAGTTAGATATTTCTTTCCAATTTTTGTTTATTATAATGAAAACTATGCTAGCAAGTCAAAATTGATGAGTCCTGCCAAATATAGTTAGGGAGAATAAAAAATTAATTTTTCATTTGGAGCTTCTTATATTTAAAACTACCTAGAAATCCATATAGAACAATATTTAAAGTAGAGTAAATTTTCTAAAATATGAGTCCTAATAGAGCTGTTTACGTTCGATATTCCCGAGATTCATTTTTTTAAAAAAGCAAGATCTTATAAGAAAATAACGAAAAATTAGTAGTTAATGAATTCATTTTGGAAAAACTATGTCTCAGGAATCATTAGATGTAAACATATCTGGCAGTAATCAAATTAAAGGTAGTGTAATATATTATAATGTAATTAATAGCATTTATCTCCGTAGGAATATTAGTTCCCATGATATTTGCAAAAATAAACTAATTTCTAGTTTTTCAGTAAAATTTTATAGGAAAAATTTATAAAAAACACTTACAAATATAAATATTATAAACTACTATATAGTACATTCAACTAGCTTTAATTTGAGTGTTGGCTGGCATCAGTACGTCTAATGGTTCTTGTGATATAGATTTTCATAAACCAATAGTTAGGACCGAACAACTAGAAATCAACATCTTGTGAATATATTTTGACAAATATCATGAAAACTACTGCTCCTATGAAGATAAACGTCCAAAGTACTTCATAACACATTAAACTTTGTTTGATATAAGCGCTAATAGACTTCTATACGTCAAATGTTCCCTGAGATATAGATTTACCAAAATAAATTCACTAACTACTGATTTTTCAGTACATTTTTTTATGAAATGTTACTTTATAAAAAAAAATTTATTTTTAGAACTATTGAACGTAAATAGCTGTTTTAGAGCTCATATTTTAGCGAATTTACTCTATCTTAAATGTTGCTCTTTTAGGTTTTCTAGTGTTTTTTTTTGTTTTTTTTTTAGTTTTTAAGATATAGAGCTGTTAATTAAATTAATATTTTTTTTTAAGGATTTGAAACAGCCGCCATTTTCTATTCCCCCTACCTACTGTTGTTGGTAGTATTAAAGATATAGAGCTCCAAATGGAAATTTTTTTTTTACGTTTTAAAATAGACACTATTTTTTTTATTTCCCCTAACTATAGCTTATAAATTTTAACTACTAGTTATACAACGTTTTCATTAAAGCAATTAAAAATTGAGATGAAATAACTGTATTTTTTCGTTTCTTGGGCTCTAGAACTATTTCATGTATTAAATAAAGCTACGTAGGTAGACGTATTATCAAATACGTATTAAAAATGCAAATTAGCTTTTCCACTTAATCGAAATCAGTAGGTGTAAAAAAAAAATTTTAATCATGCCAAATTTATGAAAAACTAATAATTCAAAAAATTAAATAAGATGTTTTCAATTGATTTTTTGAATTAAAAACGTTTGCGAATTTAAGGCAGCTAATTTCTAATTTTGATAGAAATCTTTTGATACAAATATCTAATGCAACAAAACTTAATAGTACAAGAGCCGGGAAGAAAAAAAGGCAGTTATCTCACCCTAATTTTGGATTACTTGAATGAAAACTATGTATAATTACTAGACAAAATTGACCAGTCTGTCAAGTATAGGTAGGGGGAATAAAAAATGGTGGCTGTTTCAAAACATTTATTTTTCACTCGGACCTCAATATCTTAAAAACTACCAACAACAATTGAAAATCTAAGAGAACATTATTTAAAGAAGAGCAAATTTGCTGAAATATTAGCCCTAATAGAGCTATTTATGTTCAATAGTTCTTGAGATATAGCCTTTTAAAAAGCAACATTTCATAAAAATGTACTGAAATATCAGTAGTTAGTTAATTTATTTTGATAAATCTACATCTTAAAAACCATAAGATGTACAGATGTCTATCAGTATTCAAACTAAAGCTGGTTAAACGCATTATAAAGTAGCTAATAACACTTCTATTCCTAGGAGTAGTAGTTATCATGATATTTGCTAAAATAAATTGATTTATAGTTGTTCGGATCAACTTATATTCATATGCGAATATCATAACAACTACTACTCCTACATAAATGCTATAAACTACGTTATAGTAAATTAAATTAGATTTAATTTATTTATTTAAATTTAGCTATTTAAATAGCTCTATTAAGTCTTACGTTTTAGCAAATTTACTCTACTTTAAATGATGCTCTCTTAGATTTTCTGTTGTTGTTGGTAGTTGTAAAGATCAAGAGCTGTGAATAAAAAATTAATTATTGTTTAATTTTTGAAACAGCCACCATTTTTTATTCCACCTTGCAATACCTGGCAGACTCATAAATTTCGACTAGTAATTACACCTAGTTTTCAATTAAGTAATCCAATATTAGGGTGTAATAACTTCCTTTTTTCTCCTCTTTGGCTCTTTTACTATAAGATAAATTGTATATACACCATTTTACAATTCGTATCTTCATTATACTTACATCGAAGTGATCTTAACAAAAATGTAATCAATTATTTAGATTCTATAATAATTTTGGATGCCTTCTAGGAAAAAGTTTTCAAATTTTAATTTTTGCACTTGAATAAACAACTTTCGTGGATTCTTTATATTAGTATTTTTGGAATTAGGTACTACACAAAAACGATAAATAATATAACACATCAAAGAGCAGTAAATAACAATAAATAACAAAGACAAGTAAAAAAAATTAAAATAACAATGGAACTGAGTATATGAGCCTAGCGTACGTTTATGTCGAAATGTCGTCATGCCAAAATAATAATGACGGTTTGTTTTTTTGTGGGCCAAAAGCAAAATTAAATTTTAACTCGAAGTTTGAGACTAAATAGCGATTTAATATTTAAAAAATAATAAATCATAAAGGTTATAATTATAAAATAAGCGATATGAAACATTTTCCAAAAAATCGTAAACTTCCAGATTGTGAAAATGCTTATATATAAAAAAAAAAAATATTAATTTATAAAACTTGAAGAGTGGGACACAGAATTCCCGAAATGCTCAAGGAAAAAAAATATAAGAATTTAAATCTATTCTGTTTTATTTGTTTCCCTTACGACATAATAAAAGGTTTAAAATACAAAATAAAGAATATACCACCAATTATGGTTAACTTAACAAATACTTGCACTAGCTATAAATAAAACAGGTACCAACAAAGATGGAGTAAAGAGTAAAGAGCTTTATTCTGAACTTCTATGACACTACTCTTTCTTTGAACCTGTTAAAATCGAATAGGATTTCAATTTCCAATGGGGTCATTGTTAGTACATTGATTGAGTAAGACTTAGACAGTAACCAAGGCTTTGTTAACTTCATTAAAAGCATAGAGACATCTTCCAGCGACCGAGTTATGACAAAAGACAAGACAAGAAAGAGTTCCTTACAAAAGAATTATTTATTCATCAGTACTGTGGTAATAAATAAATTAACATCTAAATTATCAAGTTATATATAAGTCATAAATGAGAATTAGTGATTATTTTTTTTATTTTCATGTACTTGATTTGATTTTTATCCTTCTGTTTATATATCTAGAGAGAGATTTTTTTATTTACTTACTTATTTTATTCATATTTTATTTTATGTTATTTTTTATTTATTATTTTGGTATAAATGTGATCAGTTATCACTATTACCCATTGCCCAACAATGGCAGATTGTAATATATGTCAATAAATAAAGTTGGCAATTAACAAGTGCATCTATTTCTCTCTACCAATTACATTTAAAAGTACACCTTTTTTTAATTTTTTTTTTTCATAATATATTTATTAATATTTATAACTGCATTAAAATATATACAATAGGTAAATTTTATGTTAGTTACTCAATGGCATGGCACTGACATGTGGAAAATCTACCCATTGATAACTCCAATAATATTTCTAGAGAAGATCTCGAGGCCATTTTCTTTTCAGACGTCTATGAAGATTATCAGGCAATGAAGGTTGTCAGAAATGATAGTAAGAGAGAAAATGTTTTGTGTCAGTATGTGTACTCTTTAATGGTTGGAAGCTTAAGTCGGATGACACATTGGAAGTTCTGGTGTACCGAGGATGGTTTTTTATTATTCTTATACATATATTTTGAATAATCTCTATCATCAGATCTTGTGAATATATCGGAAGTCTTTAACTGTACAAATTTAATTTTGATTAATTTTAATTTATTCTGAAATATTTTAGCTCTAGTTCTTGGGACCGATACACATTGAGGTACCTGTAACCAGAACCAGCCAGGCTCATTGCCTTTACGATCTGTTGCTGCTTTATTAAGGAGATGCTCGTAAATTGTGAGGAGGCACGCGGGACGAGATGGAAGCCGAGATCTCCCAGGCGGTGGAATAAAATAGCTTGTATACGGCCTCCGAGCGGCTCAATCGCTTTCACTCTTCACGCGTTAGTGTCTTCGATGGTTGGTAATGGGGGAATTACATGCAAAGGCAGGTAGGAACGCAGGACATCTTTTTTAAGGATGCCCATCGGATCCTTCGTGTACAGAACAAGAGGGTACCATATCCCATGGATCAAATAAAGGGCTCGTTTAAAAACAATTCTTACTACAAAATTTAACGAAGCGAATTTTCAGCAAATCGTTTCTTTCAAACCTAATCTGACTTTTGCTAGCAGTGGACATGGAAATTAATCAGTCTTTAATCTTCAGCGAAGCTTTTGATTCACCCAAGCTCAATTTAATCAAATATTTGTTTTATTTATTATTATAAAAACAATTTAAGAAGTAAATTTGATGTTAGCTATACAATGGCAAAATACGGACATGTAGAGAATCTACCCATTGATAGAAATCCAATTGTCAAAGGTAATTGTTTTTCTCATACCTGATAAGTTTGAAGAAATGTTAATTAAGTCTGATTTAGAGGAAGTTCTCAAATATAGGAAACTATGAAAAAGATTTTGTAAACTTCAAATCAGACACTAAAGGAATAGGTAAAAATTATATTAAAAAAAATAAATATCTAACAATAATCAAAGTATATGGACCAAAACAGGTAACAACAAGTGGGAGTGGAACTAGGATAAACCCTTTCAAATAAATTAATGACGATCCAACAGTCTAATAGGACTGCAAGAGGAAAATAAGGGAGTGGAAAGTCTACAGAAAAAAATAGATTCAACAAGAAATTGAGGCAAAGGATATGAATAATAATAAAAGTAAGATAGTCCCTGGTGTGGTCAATTAAAAACTCAGATAGTGATTAAACTATATATCCAATGTTTCGTCCCACGTTGCAGAGATTCTTCAGGGCTTAAAAAGATACAAGCATTTAAATGATGTAAACCCGTGGAGGTTCAAGGCCTCGCGCGATGTACTAAGGAAATACATCCCGCGTTCTTCACTTCCACGACTATTTTTGTGAGTGCAACCCGTTGGCTGACACTTTATAAGATACAAATACTTAAATGATGTAAATATAAATGAAAAATTAAAAAGATGTACAATAAAATGTAAAAATTAAATAAGTATAATAAAAGGACAATTTATGGAAATATAAAATAAAATAAGATTTTATTCTTATCTCCCTTTTTTCCATCTCTTAGTTTATACTTTATTTTATATTTTTTATATTTATCCGTTATTATTTCAATTTCCATTAATTGTTTATTTCGTTTTATTATTCTTATTTAATTTTTACGTTTTGTTGAAGATCTTTTTAATTTTTCATTTACTTTATTTATCTTTTTTAGCCCTGATGGAGCCCTGCAACGTGGGCCGAAACGTTGGCTCAATATAAATAGTTTAATCACTATTTCAGTTTTTATTTAACTGCACCCGGACCATCTTTCATTTATTATTACACACAATCAATCAGCCATCTTCCGATATAAATAATACATTTTCAAAAATGTTATTGCACTAAGATATCAATTTCAAGACCACAGATAATACAAAATTTTATAATCATGCCAAATCCCTTAAGTGAAGGATGTAAGACACAATTAGCTATAATAATTAAGCTAATAATATAAAAATTTAAAAATAATGTTGATATTGAAGTTAGTCAATTTATCAGTTAAAAAGCTCATTTGCAAAATTAGTACGGAGAAGCATTGTCACAGTAAATTATATAAATATATCTGTTCTGAAACGATTAAGAAATAATTTCATAACATAGAATCGATTTTCTCCAAAAAAGCTATAACGATTTTTATTAAACTCGGTGAATCAATGAGTAATTAAGTGTTCTTTAATATCAGATAGGTTTTATCCTCATTGAAATAGATCAACAGGGCTTAAGTGCCGAATTAAAAAAAAAATCTTCATGTAAACTTTGTTAATTTGAGAAAAAATAAAATAAAAAGTTTTAACAATAATATATTCTTGTACTGTTGGCAACAACAAAATTTATTTCCATGTCAAGAAAATACAAAATTTTATAATATATTACCCCTAAAATACAAAATTTTATAGCAGCAAATAAATACAAATTTTTGTTTATAATTCATGTTTCGTCTTCTCTGGTGTTCAGATTTTTTTTTTCCAAAACCAAAAAAATTGAATTGAGCTCACTTGCTTACTGATGCCACACCATTTTTTTTAGTGAGTTTAGGCTGGTACTTCTGAAGGAAGCAATTCTTAATCAATGGTTATACAACCATTGCGCCAGG
>NW_027113713.1:22528-22800 GCF_000696795.3 Halyomorpha halys | reverse complement strand
TTCTTAATCAATGGTTATACAACCATTGCGCCAGGATTTCCCTTCCAACATGTTGAAGGATCAGGTACTTACTTTAGCTGAGTGTGAGCCCACCTGGCGCCAGGAGGGAAGAAGGGGTGTACCACCCACGAAGTCAATTAACAGATGATAAAATATAAAATAAATTTTCGGCCACAGCCTTTTCTAAGTTCTGGTTGAAAGATGGTAATCAAGAGTTATTTATAGTAAACGAACACTGAAATTAATAATAAATAATTTAATAAACTATATAA
>NW_027113713.1:12433-22353 GCF_000696795.3 Halyomorpha halys | reverse complement strand
CATAAGTAAAAATCTTAACGAATTTGTTCCTCCAAGTAGAAGCATATAAATTAAATTAAATTAAACACATTTTTTAACAGATGCAAATGTTTGATACAAGTCGTTAATACACAGAATCCTGGTAGGTTATAACCAATTTCTATAAATAACCAATATAATTCTACAACCAACCAAATTCTATAAATATTTGATCACAGGTAATATCTTATAATTATATAATAATAATTAATTAATAACGTAATCATTATTTTCCATCTGTAATACAGAGGGCTTTCGCTAATCCCAACTAATTAAAACCAAGGCGAAAAGTTCAGATTACGGAACATGAAAAAAAAGATCACTTCATAAATAACAAATAAATTTATCGAATTCGCACTGAAGATTAATTTAATAAAAAGATTAATTGTATCTGCCGATAAAGAAATTGACAATATAAATACACTTCCAAATTTTTATACACATACATAGCTTGGATTTTATTTTAAATAAAAACAGTTGGTATTTTTAACAAGATTATATTTAAGCGTTAGAACGTAATGTGTTGATTATACGTTTTTATTGAACGTATGTATATATGTACAGTATATTAAAATTAAATGGGGTCGTTCGGATAATGGAATGGTCCGGATTAGCGAAAGTCAGCTATAACTGTAAGAACTAAACAAACTTTTTCTACTATGGAAAAAAATAAAATTGATATTTTAAATGACATAAAATGTTCTGTAATTCATCAAAAAAAAATTTGTTGTTTTGGTTATCAATACAAATAATTTCCTGATTAAAATATTAATAATTCATATTTTCGTAAATTGATGCTGAATTTTAAATGAAATTCTACATGGCCATTATAGGCCGATCTAGAAACGCTTTCAATTTTTTTATAATGCAAGAGACAGCAGATGTTCTACTCCAAACAGCCTCCGCTACTAGAAAAAAAAATATTTTTTTAAGGCAACGCATACAGTATTATTAGCTTGGTTACAAAAAAAAAGTCGGGTCTGATTATCTCCATTTTTTAAGTGGACTGCAACCTCTGTTTATGCAAATTTAACAGGACACTCAATTTCGACGCCAAGGAAATCTGTGAAGAAGCAGCAACAAAGCAAAAGAACTTGAATTTTGCGATGTTATAAAACTGGTTTCTGTCCGGATCCCAATATTGATTCACGAAAGCAATGAATTACAAAATCTTTACAAGCATAGAGCAAGAAGAGTACGTTACCAATTTCTGTAAACTTTTTTTATATTGTTCTACTTCGAAGAATAATCTACTTTCGCTCGAGAATTTCACCCAATAGGCCTTAGGAACTTTAAAATAAATAGTTCGTGCTTGTTTATATTTCAGCTCGAGGAAAATGATAATTAATTTTTGGTTAGATAAATTGCAAAGAATGTTTAAACTATCAAGTAGACTAGTCTTATAGTTTGTTGACTCAATCATGGATGATAAAATAATCATTGAAAATGAAAAAAAAAAGATCCGTTCCGAAAGAATTGAGATATTTTAATCTAAGAAATTATGTTTCGTTTAGAACTCTGGACCTCGTATTCAGTACAACCTATTTCGACAAACTTCGGCTCATTAGAAATAGAGGGGTTCCCTCTCCATAAATACAATCACACCTCCACTTAATCACAAAAGAGGAACCAACCTCTTTTGAGCCAAACCTGTCAGTCCCCATTATCGGTAAAGCATATAATTGAAGAATGCTCATCATTTCGTCAAGCCTTCGAAAATAATAAAATCCCTCGTACAAGAGAATTGGCCCTTAAAGACTCAGCAGAATTCATAGACAAAATAATAAAATTTCTGAAAGAAACTAAACTTTATACTAAAATATAATCCACCAATATCGACCAGTGTAAAAAGTAAATAGTCTACATTCAACTATCAAATGTCAAAAACAAGAAGATAAATAAAGTAAAAAGGTTGTAATAACCTAGATTTTGATCGCCCTGAACAAAAATCTAATCTAAAAAAAAAATCTAAATACAATCAGATATTGCATTACCTGCAAGAAACGAGTAAAAAAAAATGAGATTATGTAATAAAAAAATTGGTTTTTTTTAACTGGATTCGAATTATTAAAAGAATAATATTTATGTAATTGAAAAATGTAAGAAGAAAAACTGACAAATAAATACAACTACTATTTATAGAATAAATAAAGAAAATATCTTACGTATAATAATGTGGGAGTGGGTAGCTCATCGGTAAGGCAATGTGGTACTAACTTTAAGGACCTGGGTTCGAATCCAGCTGTGACAGATTATTTATTCTGTACGTGAAACCCTGTTGGTTAGGATGCCACCGGAGTTCACTTAGCCTCATGCAGTGAGTACCTTTAATTGAGGGAAAATCTAACAAATATTGATAAGGTATAATCAATTTCGGTATTGTAAAATTTATTTAATTATTTAATAAAAAATCTTCTATACGTGAGAAAAACATATTTCTTTAAATTTTGAATAAGGATATTTTTTAATTTGTAAGAAATGGAAATCTCAACTTCTGACCCGAATTATTTAATTTATTTATTTATTCTATAAACTCTACTCTAAAAATTCTACTCTTAATTGAGTAAAAATTTGGCGGTAGAACGTGATTATGACCAAATCGTTTCCTTGCACAACCGCTGATCTAGTAACAATACTTCCTTACGAAGTACTGCCACCCCTAGCCTACCATGGATTGTAGGGTTGTTATCAAGCGCTTTAAGTAATATAAAATCATCATTTGTGATCCAAAAATAGTCATTTTTATAACATTTTCTTTTTAAAATTAAATTTTAGACGCTCTGGAGATTCCATTGAATTAGATGTAATGAAGACATTCTTCTAGGGAGTGTAATATAATTATAAAAAATGTTTACTTAAAACTGGCCTGAGATTTATTTTTAGAATTCTAAACAATACTATTTTATATTAAAATTTTGTATCTAAAAATATAAATTGAATTCTAAAAACAACTTATTTTGACTAAAAATTTCCTTGAAGCTTTCTATCATATAAATATTTACTTGAATGCTACTAAACAATTCATTGTATATGGGGTAAGGAATGTAGGATGGATGCAAAGATAGATCCTGTATAGGTTATTTATGGGATAGCATTAACCAAATACAGAACTTTCAAACAGGTTCTCTAGTTACGTGGATAGTGGTCCTAAGTGAGAGAACTAGTACGAACAAATAGTAATAAAACCAAAAGCACCGATAGTAACAATCTATCGCCTTTCGAAAAGTGATTAAGTCAACATCGTTACTTAGTTCTTATCGGAATATTGGTTTTAGGAATTCCAAGGCCTTACGTTCGTAGTAAGGTTTCTTTAATTTTCTATTCCGCCGTTCAGGACTCCAAGGCGACTCAACAGAACGATCCCGTGGGACAGAGCAAGATACAACACTTGATAACTGGGTGAAAATAAGGACTAAACTACAGTAAAATAACATAACATAATATATTTATTAAATATTAATGATTAATTAAATTAAATCTGTACCGATACAACCCATGGAGGACAGAAGGATGCTACCTTACTACCATACTAGTACTCTGTTACTAGATCAACGGTTGTGCAAGGAAGTGATTTGGTCAGAATCGCGCTCGTCCGCCAGATTTTTACCCCACTTTATGTGGCTTAGTGGACCTCAGAGTTCTCCCGAATCCACAGGGCTGACTCAACAGCTACAGGTAGCAGTCAATAATTATCCACCTAAGCCGTATTCGAACCCGGATCCTTGGAGTTAGTAATAAATATTAATGATAATAAGTAATAATAAATGACTGATAAAAATACAGTGGCGGGGATGTCAGTCACCCGGAGCAGAGAAAAATGTTGCCGCCCTCTTATATAGATATTTCAATATAAAAGACAAAAATAATAACCTTTCCATCATATCCCAAATCCTACAATCCAATGAAGAATGGTGTCAAAACTAGAGGATTAAAATAAATCCCATCAAATCTCATTTACCCTTGACTCCTGACACAGTTCCTTTAATAATACCCCACTTATTCCTGTCGAACAATGGGTTCCACTAAAGTCTCGCATTCCCCTTGTAACCAATGTTTACAATGAAAAATCCTTCATGTTCCTTACTTTGTCAGAAATTAAGTCATCCGAAGACCGCAATGTTCCATATGTTTCCGATTAAGCCAGGAGCGGACACCAATCCTTCCATGATAAACTTCCCAACCACTGGTTTTTAACCTGGCTCCTACTTCATTACCTTACAATGCTCCTAGGCGTGTGAAAAGAAGATGGCCTCGAGATCTTCTCATGTATCTAATGTTATTGGAGTTCTATCAATGAGTAGTTTCTCAACATGTCTATATCGTGTCATTGTACAGCTAACACAATATAGTAATATATAAATTTACTTGTATATATTTTAATACAGTTATAAATATCGATAAATAATTTTTAAAAAAAAGAGGAATACTTGTAAATGTAATGTAATGATAAATATAGTAATCGGTAATGATAAATATAGTAGATACACTTGTAAATTGCCTATGTGATTTATAACTTATATATAACTTGGTAATTTAGATGTTAATTTATTAATTACCATAGTACTGATGAATAATTAATTCATATTAATGAATAAATAATAACTCTTTCATGCCTTGTCTTTGGAGATGCTTTTCTCATAACTCGATCGCTGACTGATATCTCTATGCTTTTAATGAAGTTAAATCTTGTATTTCGCTATTGACTAAGTCTTATTCATCAATATACTAACAATGCTCTCATTAGAATATCAATAAATTATTATTTTTTTTTTAAATAATAAAATATACAGTAATTCTAAAGACCTTTTTTATGCAAGAGCAATTATATTAGTCTTGAATTTTACAGATTATAAATAGAATAGTTATGAAATAAAATGGTTCAAACTTTTACAAGATATTATTATTATTTTATTATGAAGTTTAGCCGCCCCCTAAAAGTGCCCTCCCACGTCTTCGCTGCACTACGCCACTGTAATGATGATGAAATAAAGATATAAAATGTCCTAAGAAACGAAGATATGATTGTGAATTCAAAGGTGAAGTTCAATAGACCGAGGTCACTATGGGGATTCCCCTTCTAAAGCGGCAGCCAATCCACAGACCAAGAATGTTCTCAGGAAACGATTCTTAGAACAGAGTGAGAACTTAGGAGCAGTAAATATTAAAACTTAGTCTCTATTATGCAAATTACAATATATATTGATAAAAAAGGGAGAGCGGATTGGCTGAATGATAAAGCACTGTGCTACTAACACAAAAGATCCAAGTTCGAGTCCGGTTGTTGCAGATAAATATTTATTCTATTCCAGTGGCCATGAGTTAACCATATGGGTTCGAGAGCCCTTCGGGGTCCTCCCAGCCTCATAAATTT
This sequence comes from Halyomorpha halys, assembly GCF_000696795.3. Classification (NCBI taxonomy): domain Eukaryota; kingdom Metazoa; phylum Arthropoda; class Insecta; order Hemiptera; family Pentatomidae; genus Halyomorpha; species Halyomorpha halys. Next base: position 16,964 of record NW_027113713.1, on the reverse strand, counting down.
TCCTTTTTTGGGCAAAAATTGCTTGCACAACCGTTGCTCTAGTGACAGTACTTTCTTGCTGTACTGAACCCCTGATCACTCATAGCTAATATCTGTACGTTTGTACTATAGGATTTTTTGTATAGGGTAAGATTAAATTAATTGCCTGTGCAAGCTTAGCCAAAGATCTTAATTCTTCAGGAAAAAGGATAATTGAAATTTACGAAACAATAACAAATATTCAGTACCATTCGGCCACTGGCAGCTATGAAGTCATAACACCAAAAGTAGTAGAAAGGAATCTATCCTAGCCAACCCGCCCCGCTAAACCTCGATTCGGTGACGGTCTTGTATCGCCTTAAAAACAATTATTTAAAACGGAAGAAGAGAACTTCAGTTAATTAAATCAATAAAATAAATTAAAAATATATCTCAGAAATCAAAAGACGTACAGATGTCTGTTAGCATTCAAATTAAAGCTAGTTAAATGTGCTATATAGTAGTTTATAACTTTTATCTTCGTAGGAGTAGTAATTTCATTGATATTTACAAAAATAAATTCTCAAAATATAGATTTTCCAACATTAGAAAAAAAATGTTTCTTTTAAAACCAAAAAAAAAAATTGTTTCTCTAGAGCTATTTATTTACGTTCAATATTTCTAGACTTAAACAGTTTTTTTAGTTCAACTCTATTAGGTCTCATATTTTAGCAAATTCAGACTACTTTATATGATGTATTAAGTTCAATATTGTTAGTACTTTTAAATATATGGAGTCCGATTGAAAATATAATTTTTTTAACGTGTCAACAGCTGCCCTTTTTTATTCCCTCTAACTATGGTTGGCAGAGTCATATCTGGCTCTATACTATATATAATTTTTATTACAGTAATAAAAAATTGTGGTGAAATAATTAATTTTTTTTTCAACGGATTCTTGGATTATGGATTTTGTCCAATCAAACAGGGAGGGGGGGGGGTGTGGAGATAGAGGAGGAACATTTCGTCCTGCACGCTGGTCTTATTTAATGAACGAGTACTGATTCAGCATTTCTTTATAAAGTACGTTATTTGTTTGTTTTTTAAATATTTTTTCGACATACAGTTTCATTATTTTTTTCTAATACGCTACGTTATATCACTCTAGCATTAACTACATTTTATTTATATTTCTAAAAAATGCATGAACTCCTACAGATGGAAATTAGTTTGTCCATAGTATTTGAAAAATATATGTCAGTCGCATTAGAGGAACTTTAACCCGCGATGCTTTAGAAAGACGAATACAAATTCGAAATGAAACTGAGCTGACATTGTAACTTAATTACTTTCTGACAGGCCATTCATTGCCGCCCTCTACATTATAATTCCGTTACTATTTACACTAGTTCCCACACTTGGGTACGTTGGAACCCACTTCTATTACAGTTCGATGATGAACCTGTTTGGACACGGCATGGAACTCAGATAGTGCTCAAGCGTTTTACACACAAAGGATTGCCTTGGTAATAGGTTAATCACCGAAATACAAAAAAAAAAAAATTAAATATTGTTAATATTATTGTCAGTAAATTCAGAAACCTTATGATAAGGTTATGTAAGTAAGAAATCTAATTTTAAAAAACAAAATTTTATAATGTTATTACGATATTATTTTAATGATTAATTTATTTACAGATGGGACAAAGGCAATTAGCCTGCATTTTTAAGATTTGAAAAAGGAAATGACATCAATATGAAGGTAAGGCCAAAGAAATCAGTGTGTAGTTTGAATGAAATAATTAAATTCTTATAAAAATATAAAATTAATTAAATTGTTATAAAAATAAAAAACTTTTTGTAGCTTTCATTGAGAATGGCCTGAGGGTCGAAACGTTGGAAAAGTTGTAAGGAATAAAGTTGAGAGGAAAAAAAGATCAAATTTGTTTTAAATTAAGAATAAACTAAACCACTCTCAAACAAGAACATATAAAAAATTAATCCAACCATAGATGTTTTAATTAATATAAATTTAGGATAAATTATTAATTTTAGTTTCAAAAACTAAGATATTTAATCTGCATACCAAAAGAAGAAAACGCTACCCCCCATGATGGTTTCCTATGTGACGTCAGATAGACATAAACAAACAACACTGATTTAGCGATTCACACTATTTAGCTGTTTATAAATTATTAAGTATTTTACTGTTAAAAGAATTTTCATTATTATTTTTCAAAAACAACTATGGAATAACTTTTCAAAGCAGAAAGTAAAAATTTGGCTAAAATAGATACTTTAATGGTAGCGAAAAGTTTTGCTACAAGCCCAGATTTCCGTTCTGAATTTAGAAATGTTAAACATCTGATTAAGTACATTAAAAATTTCAGTTTATTTACAAATTATACTATATTTATTTCTGATACATAATTTATAATACTGTTATTATTTAAGGTTGTATGCTTAACAAAAAGAACTCAGAGCTTATTTATTTTTGCTATTAGGTACTGCACAAGAACAATAAGGAATATACATAAAACTCATGATAGATAATTACTTAAATAACAAGAAAACTAAATAAAACTCGCACTGAGTAGATGAGCCCAGAGTATGTTTATGTCGAAATGACGTCATGCGAGAACAAAAATGACGGCTTGCTTTTTTGAGCTAAAAAAAAAAAAATAGAAGAAGATAGTTGACCGTATGAAGTAGATTAGAAGATATAGTCTGGGTGGCGGTCAATTTAGGTACCAAAATAGTAAAAGAAAACCATTTATTGTTAACCAACGTTTCGCCCCACTTTAAAGTGCTTCGTCGGGGCTAAAAGAAAGAACAAGATACAAACATTTTAGAATTAACAGAATATTAAAATAAAAACATTATAAAATAATAAACAATACAATTATTTTGTAAGGTTTTTATTTCAATGTTTTGTTAATTCTAAAATGTTTGTGTCTTCCTCTTTGTTTTAGCTCTGACGAAGCCCTGCAAACTGGGGCGAAACATTGGTTAAAAATAAATAGTTTTCTTTTACTATTTTGATACCTTTATTGTCCGCCAATCTGAAAAAAAATTAAATTTCAATGACCATGGCGATTTAAAAAAAAAAAATACAAACAGAAAATTAGAGGGATTATCATGATCAAATAAGCGATACAAGACACTTGCAAAACAAAAAACTTAAAATACAGTAACATTATAACAGTATCCGAATAATATTCAATTAAATAACTGAAATTTAAACATTTTTCTAAACATAGTGTGGCCTAGAAAGGGGAGGTAAATATTTTTTTTGTTTTGGAAAAAACAAAATCAGTATGCATTTGATTTAAGAGCCATTATCCCTCAATGTACCAACATACTAAATTTACTTTCAAATACCAAGTTTTATAATAAAATGTTTTAAGGGCTATAAGAGTGTACACATTATTTAAAAAATATATAAGCGAAATAACATTCGAAATAAATTAAATAATATTAGAGTGCTACCAATGGGGTAGTTTCTCTACACGCATGAATCACTCCATTATAAACTAAAATCAAATTTATAATTATTTATAGATATACATCCACATACGTGTATGAATGTACAATTGTAAATAGCAATAAGTAAATTAAATAATAACGCTAAAAACTATTTAATATTCTGTATCTCAATTAAAGTTTTATTGATATCATATGAAAAAAAATGTTCAAGAAGAGGCTTTTGAAAGTAAGGATTAATATAATCTACCCGAAAATAGATGATGAATGAGCAAAGGATATGACCGCATTTTCAGAACAATTAACGTAATTGGTTTAATAGATTAAAATAAGGGTCTGAGACATGACAATCACTTAAAAGGGTTTTGCGGTTTCTTTTGAGAGGTTTTTCATAAGATATGTATTATTATATAATATACTATCGTTATATAATATATATAATTATACAGGGCATTTCAGGTTTAAATGCTCTAACTGAAAATATGAATAAAGGATCACAAAACAAGAAAAAATGTTTCTATGAATTATTATATGTCCGTTGACACTTTATTTAGGAAAAATTCATGTATAATGATTTCATTGTTGGGAATTATTTAGGTTATAATAAATACATTAATATGTGTTCCAACTGCTTCATTAATGAAATGTAAACATTATAATTAGTAATAAATGTTTTTCAAAGTGATAACCTTGAGCATTGAGACATCTTTCTTCCACACTAGCAGTTGCCGAACAACACTAGATTTCTTTATTTGGGGTGATCCTAAACTGAACGTCTATACAAGCTCGGTCAATGCATTTAATTCTTAACAAAGAAGAATAATTAAAACTTAAAAAAAAGCGAAACCATGACAATTATCATGTGCCGTTCGGCCACTGCTGCCGTGGAAGAAAGATGTCTGAATGCTCAAAGTAATTAATTACTTTTAATGGGAATGTTAATGTTAACATTCAATCAGTAAGGTAGTTGGAAGACATATTAATTTATTTATTATAAATACAATGAAATCATTGTTGTTAAATAATTCATAACAATAAAAATCTTTAGAAATGGATATCACTAGTGACGCGGCTGGGATCTCTTGGAGAC
>NW_027113713.1:7401-11373 GCF_000696795.3 Halyomorpha halys | reverse complement strand
ATTTTCAAGTGTATATGAAACATACTACATATTTACCTATTGTATTATTTTGTACAGTTGTAAATTACATTAAATAAATAATTAAAAAAAAATTTATTGCTACTTAAATATGATTTTATTTGTCTTGAACATAAATTTTTTTTAATTACTTTTTTTATATTTTTGATACAGAATCATATTTTTATTTACACAAATCATGATAGTATTTACTTTTATTTACATATTTCTTTGTTATTTTAAATTTAATTTTTTTTTCCTTAATTTAATGAGTATTATTGTTATCATTGTTTTTTGTTTTTCTTTTATTTTTCTACTTTTGTATATATTGTATGAATGAATATTTGAACAGTAATACTTAATGCCTTTAACGTATGCCAGAGTTTATTAATTCTCTTAAATAAAATAAACAGTCGTTCTGAAGACTTGAATATCTTCGAAACGAGATGCTCAAATCAAACTTTCAGTTTGTATACTTCACTCTGAAACACTCTTTGTAACGAAAAAAATAATGAAATGATGAATAAGTCGATGCGACTATGTACACTTTCATGCTAAGATTTAAAGGGTAAAATCTTAGCTGCTATTACTAATAATACTAAAATAATACAATCAGTTCTGAAAAAGCACACACATGCAGTTGGGTACGTACATAGGGCTACTGAAGACACAGCAAGATAGAATGCACTGAGAATGCACTTAGTGCTAAAACAATACTACACGTTTTGATAGCGATCCTTCGGCGCCAGTCTGTTTAACTTCAATTACAGAGCTGCAACTATAGAATTTTATCGCCCCCTGAAATTTTTAGGTAAAAATTAAAGCTGTTTTTAAGACCACTATCCAAATTGTTATGTTTTTAAATTCCAAACTCACTTTTCTCTATTTCTTTTTATTTTGTTTTACCATTTATTTCAATCTTTAATAGCTTTAAATCATGAACAATTTAGTATTTCTTATAACTGTAACGCAACATTTGTATTAGTGTGAAACTTAAAACAAGTAATTGTAAGAACAGAAGATTGCTACCAACTGCATTTGCAATCTATTTGGATCGTTGTGAGATACATCGTTGTTATCTATCTGTGCAAAGTGTATAATGTTACTCAGTTTCATCTTCTACCTTCAGTTTAATACATTTACAGTGTTACACGCTAAAAATACACATTGGTTAAATCCAGCATAATCTGGGTATAGTGAAATATTACAAGAGCCCAAGATGAGAAAAAAGGCAGTTATTTCAACCCAATTTTTAGTTACTTAATTGACACTAGGTATAATTACTAGTCAGGTATAATGAGTCTGTCAAATATAGATTGGAGGGATAAAAAATGGCGGGTATTTCAAAACGTTAAAAATAATTAATTTTTTATTCGGAGCTCTATATCTTTACAACTACCAATAACAATAGAAAATCTAAGATAGTATCATTTAAAGCAGAGTAAATTTGCTCAAATTTAACCCCTAATAGAGCTACTTACGTTCAATAGTTCTCGAGATATAGCTTTCTAAAATTTCTAAAAATCTACTGAAAGATTAGTAGTTAGTTAATTTACTTTGAGAAATCTATATCTCAGGAACTTTGTGCCGTACAGATGTCTATTATCACAAAAATTAAAGCTAATTTAATGAGCTATAAAGTAGTTTATGACTGTTTATTTTCGTAGGAGTAGTAGTTTTTATGAAATTTGGGAAAATAAGTTGAGTTATAGTTGTTCGGACAAATTTTCATTATCCTAAACTATTTTGAAAAATAGTTTAACATTTAACATCATAAAAACTACTACTCTTACAAAGATAAACATTATTTACTATTTTGTAGAAAATTTAATTAGCTTTAATTTGAGTGCAGAAAGACATCTGTACGTCCAATGGTTTCTAAAATAAAGTTTTTCATAAATCAAACTTAATGTCCTCTAATAACTCAATTTGTTCTAGCAAATATCATGAAAACTACTATTCCTTAAAGGCAAAGGCCATAAACTAGTTTATAGTCCATTAAACTAGCTTTAATTTGAATGCTAATAGACATGTGTACGTCACATAGTTCCTGAAATATAGATTTCTCAAAGTAAATTAACTGCTGATATTTCAGTACGTTTTTATGACATGTTGCTTTTTAAAAAGCTATATCTCGAGAACTATTGAACGTAAATAGCTCTATTAGGGCTAATATTTCAGAAAATTTACTCTTCTTTAAATAACTTTCTCTTAGGTTTTCTAGTGCTGTTGGTAGTTTTTAAGGTATTGAGCTCCGAATGAATAATTAGTGTTTTTTTAAGGTTTTGAAACAGCCGCCATTGTTTATTCCCTCTACCTTTACTTGGCAGACTGATCAATTTTGACTATTAATTATACATATTTTTCATTAAAGTAATCAAAAATTGGAGTGAGATAACTGCCTTTTTTTCTTCCCGGCTCTTGTACTACTGCTATCATTGTAGTGCTGGAGGCTATCAAAAAATTTGAAGTCCCTCCTTGAAATTAATTCCATTACTGTCGGCAGTCCAAGTGTCGTATGAATCTGGTCAGTTTTCACTCTTTGTAAAGTAGCAACAATACTTCTCAGGATAATACCCTTAAACTGTTGTAGTTTCTTCGCTGTTGTGGGTCCTATGGTAGCCAAGCCAGCATAGGTTTGAGGAGGAACGGTCGAAATATACTTTTATAAATTGGTAATTTGAGGCGCAGAGAAAGGTTGGGAAGATAAACATCATAATATTATAGTACATTAAGCTAGCTTAAATTTCAGTGCTAATAGACATATGTACGTCGAATGGTTTTGAGACATAGATTTCTCAAAATAGATTCACTAACTACTGATTATTCAGTGCGCTTTTTATAAAATGTTGCTTTTTAAAATACTATATCTCGGAAACTACTAAATGTAAAACTCAATTAGGACACATATTTTAGAAAATTTAAATTCCTGGTTGTAACAACGATACAAACTTCTGATAAATACAAAATTTGCGAATAGATCTGTTCTTTTTACTACACATCATCTAGTTCAGAGATGCTTCAAACTTACTAACATTGAAAAATTCAATGACCCTGAGTATATTAGAGAGTGACTTTTTTTTTATAAATGGTTCTTTCATTAATTTTAGTACAAATAGGCAAGTAGGCGGTACAAATAATATAAGTCAGAAATTCAAAAGGGGAATACAAAGTGTCGGCTATGCACACGATCGAACCAAACATATTGATCTAAAAAACATCAATAACGATTTGTACTATATATTGTTTTAAAATTTATTTTTATTATTTTATTTATTTTGTTATCAAAAATGCAAAGAATGACTGACATTCCATATTTATTGTAATATTAATATTTATGAGAAGCGCAGTGGGACAATGGTGAGGACCTGTGTTCGAAACCTACTGTGGCAGTTAATTATTTTCTGTTTGATTATTTACTGTAGCCATGAGTAGCCCCGTGGGTAATGGAGCCCTCCTGGACTCCACCCAGCCTGAAATAGTGGGTAACCTTAATTGAGCCAAAATAAAGTTGTGCGTCAACTTGAAAAATCACTTCCTTGCACAGCTGTTGGTCTAGTAACAGTTCATATAATAATTATTATAATATTTATGAAATAACAGCTTTTATTAAAAAAAGCTGAAAGTTAATAAATAAGATTAAATATATAACTTTTTTTTTTTTCATCATTAATCACTATTACCTATTGCCCACAACTGTGTGGCAGATTGTAATATCTATCAATAAATAAATCTATCAAAAGCACTATTCTTAATTGAATCAGTCATGACTGATTTATTTTTCATGATTGAAAAAGTTACAATAGAAAGTCCTAAGTTCTTAAATGTGTAAGCCTTAAGTCATTTAAATATCAAATTTATCATTAAAGAAAAAGTTAGTGCTACCAATGGGTAGTTGCTCTACACGCCTCTAACACTCCATTTTAACTAAGATCATATTTACTGAATGTATTAGTTGTAAATTTCAAGATTAAA
>NW_027113713.1:6325-7211 GCF_000696795.3 Halyomorpha halys | reverse complement strand
AAAAGTTTGAACTTTAAGTTTAATTTAGTTAAAATACTAATTTAGAATATAATAGTGAAATAACATGGAGCAAAATGCATTTGGCACGCAGTAAACTGGCAACGCAATGAAGGAAGCTCCACTCACGGAAGTACTTGGGCCATTCAACTCAAACATTAAATTATTCATTTGACACCGTTTTACAAGTGATTAATTACCTAGCAGATGAATGTAACAAAATCGGCGTGACAACTTAATACATATTCAAATTGAACATACGCCCATGGAGTTTATTTGCAAAGGAATTCGTCAGCGAACGAGGAATTGATTAAAGAGTTTCCATAATATTAGTACAGTATAATGACCCTGAGTGGTTTGAATCCATATTTACTAAGTTTCGTGTAAAGCAAGCGAGGATGAAATACGAAAGATGAGCGGCAAGCCTTTATAACAAAGAAAGAAATGACAGCTATGCGAAGCGATAACAACCTGCGATTGAACTGACACTGAGAGCAAGGTGCGTTTAAAAAAGAAAACAACGTTGGAAAACAGAATGAAACTGAGAATGGAATCTCATTAATAAGTTCCTATGATCTGAACTCTACTTCATTGATAGCACTATCGTTTACAAACATTATAAATTATATCATACATTTTATTTATTTTGAGAAATCTATATCTCAGGAACTATGTGACGTACAGATGTCTATTATCACTAAAATTAAAGCTGGTTTAATGAGCTATAAAGTAGTTTATGACGTTTATCTTCGTAGGAGTAGTAGTTTTCATGATATTTGCTAAAATAAATTGATTTATAGTTGTTCGGACAAATCTTCATCAGCCTAAACTATTTTTCAAAAATGCAACATTTTAAACGAACAACTAGAAATTAATATTTTGTGAGTTT
>NW_027113713.1:4297-5987 GCF_000696795.3 Halyomorpha halys | reverse complement strand
CACTATCGTTTACAAACATTATAAATTATATCATACATTTTAGAATGTACTGGGGTGAGAAGTGAATATAATTGATAATTTTTTTCTTGAAGATCAGTCAATAAAGCATTTATATGTTGTGACTAAATTGTGTAATGAAAACAAAAAAACAGTAGAAAAAAAATTTCATTAACTAATTATTAAAAAACTACAATTAACAGGATATAATTCAAGGTTAATAACTATAATCATTACTTCCAATACGGTATTTAAGGACATAGAAAAAAAACTGAAATAATGTTAATATTATCAATCAATACATTAATTAATTTTAATATTAATTTTCTACATGACAATAATAAGGCCCATCTGAAAATACGGAGTTGAGCTTTGGGGCTCCACTAAACCTTCGAATTCCAATCCTTACAATTCAAAATCGTTCGTAAAATCCTCAATGCTCCTTATTTTGTTACTAATAAAACCATCCATAAAAATCTAAATTTCCCTTATGTAACCGATCTAGCCCGAACCCGATATCATTCCTTCCATTATAAGCTCCCTAACCACCCAAAACCAACTAGTTTCTAACCTTGCTTCCTCTTCCATTCCTGGCAATCCTCCGAGGCGCCTGAAAAGAAGATGGCCTCGTGACCTTATATTGTAAAATGTTTTTAGAGTTCTACGACAGGATAGTTTCTCTATATGCTGTATCATATCATTATCATTATGTCATTATGATCAAATTTACTTGTTGTATGTTTTATATAGTTGTAAATATCAATAAATAAATTTTTTTTTATAATTTTAGAACTAAAAAACTAAGATTTTTAATCTGTGTACCAACAAGAAGAAAAAGCTAGCCGCCATGATAGTTTCATATATGACGTCAAATGGAAATAAACAAAGAACACTGATTTAGCGATTAACACTTTGTTTCTGATTTTAAATTATAGCGTATTTTTCAGTTAAAAAAATGTTCTTTTTTTTTTTCACAAACCATGGAATATAGTATTAAAAAAACAGAATGTACAAGTTGTATAAGCCTAAAATTTGCAATTTGTATCTTAAAAAAGGTCTTCACAAAAATATAATCTATTATTTAGTTTCGATAATAATTTTGGATACCTTCTTGTCAGTTTAAACGAAATATTTCATTGTAAGAAGATAGTCCGGGTGGCGGTCAATAAAGGTATCAAAATAGTAAATAAAACTATTTATTGTTAACCAACGTTTCGGCCTACTTTTCAGGGCTTCGTCAGGGTTGTCAGATTGAAACAAGGGACGACAGAAGTTTCTTATAGTTCGACTCATCAACCTGTTTCAACCTGACAACCCTGACGAAGCCCTGCAAAGTAGTGCGAAAGGTGAGTTAGGTTGCTTCCTTCCTCTACCAAATTATCCAATCCAACATACATCTCTGATATCCTTCAATATAAATCCTCTGTGCATTCCCGCAATACCCGCTCACGGTCTACAGACTTATATGTAAGTGCCCATCGAACCGCAGCCTTTGGTAGATCTTTCCTCATCCGCTCCTCATCCCTATGGAATTCTATTCCCTCTTTCATTTGTAGTTCTAATACTCTTCCAACCTTCGAATCTCGTATCTTCGACCACCTTCTGTCCACCCAATTCCGGAAGAATAACAATTGAAAGTTTCAAACAAGATTTATATATTTCTGTACTTAATTTCTCAGATTTTTGTTTATTC
>NW_027113713.1:3290-3616 GCF_000696795.3 Halyomorpha halys | reverse complement strand
TATATAAATAATAATATAATCAATCTACTACTGTCTTTGTCCATAGTTATTAATCAACTCTTTTCTCTCTAAATTATGATTGTTGTCTTTTTGTTTTTATAGCCCTGATGAAGAACTGAAAATCAGGTTGAAATATTTTTTGTTTATTTATGTTGTTTCTTTGCTGATCGCATCCCCTGATCATCTTCTCCAATCAAATTGTACGTACTTTATAGGAAACTATTTTCAAAATTCGACATTTAAGTTCCTGTTAAACCATTTCAACGAGGGTAATATTAGATTGTAAGACATAGTTGGAATTTCAGGGTTTCACAGGTTTCATCAGG
>NW_027113713.1:1794-2805 GCF_000696795.3 Halyomorpha halys | reverse complement strand
TAACTTGTAACAGACTCTTGAGAAACTGCATTATCCTTCCAATTTTCAATATTTTATTCCTTTTTAGGAAGGGCGGAAAAAATAGCACAAAGTTGAAAGTATGTTGTTTTACACTTTTCTTCTACAATTGGTTCTTATTTTTTTTTTTTTTTTTTGCAGTACAGAAAGTATAAGTCAGAAATTCATAAGGGGGGTACAAAGTGTCGGCTGTTTCAAAATGAAAAAAAAAAAATTATTTTTTTCATTTAGAGCTTCATATCTTTGAAAGTACATACGACACTAGAAAACCTGATAAAACAGTATTTAAATTAGAGTAAATTTTCTGTAATATGAGCCCTAGTAGAGCTATTTACGTCCAATAGTTCTCGAGATATAGCTTTTTAGAAAGAAACAGTTCTTAAAAATCCACTGAAAAATCAGTAGTTAGTGATTTTATTATGTGAAATCTTTATCTCAGGAACCATATGACGTGTCTTCAGTGCTAGACATCTGTACCTCTCATGGTTCTTGAGATAAAGATTTTTCATAATAAATTTACTGCTGATTTTTCAGTATAAATTTCCTGAATTGTTGTTTTTTTAGAAAATTGTATCTCGGGAACTATTGACCGTAAATAGCGCAATTAGATCTCAAATTTTAGTAAATTTACTCTACTTCGAATGATGTTCTATTAGGTTTTCTAGTATTGTAGGTAGTTTCAAAGATATGGTTCTCCAAATGAAATAATAATGTTTTTTAACAATTTTAAAATTAGTAAAAATTGCGGTGAAATAACTGACTTTTTTTCCTCTTGGGTTCCTGTGAATTATTGTTGTTCGGACAAATTTTCATTAGCCTAAAATATTTTGCAAAAATGCAACATTTTATACGAACAACTAGAAATTAACATTTTGTGAGTTTATTTCGTCAAATATCATAAATACTACTACTCTTACAAAGATAAACACTATTAACTATTTTAAAGTAAATTTAATTAGCTTTAATTTGAGTGTAGAGAGACATCTGTACGTC
>NW_027113713.1:0-1183 GCF_000696795.3 Halyomorpha halys | reverse complement strand
ATACAATAAACATTTCCAAAAATTGCTAGAACAATCTGATATAAATAACTAATGTATATTATTACTCATTAACTGCTACAGTGCTGGCAGACGGTACATATACACATTATTGTACACTACACTATATGTGTGCTGGCAGAAGGGTACATATACACATTTTTGTACACAACACTATATGAGTGCTGGCAGAAGGATACATATACACATTATTGTACACTACACTATATGAGTGCTGGCAGAATGTTATTATACAAATTATTGTACACTACACTATATGAGTGCTGGCTGACGGTTATTATACACATTATTGTACACAACACTATATGTGTACTGGCAGAAGTGTACATATACACATTATTGTACTCAACAGTGTATGAGTGATGGCAGATATCAGCACGTCTAATGGTTCTTGAGATATATTTTTTTATAATCGAACAATTTTTTTCGAATCAATCAACATCTTGTGAATATATTTTGGAAAATATTATGAAAACTGCTACTCCTACGAAGATAAATGTCCTACGAATGTAAATCCCGAAACGTTGTACAAAATATAGAATAGTAATATGTTCTAATTGGAAATTCTTTCACCTTACATTATGTATGAAGCATGCGTTCAACCGAATTGCCAGACACCCTTCACTTTTGGTTGGCTGGTTGGGTTTGGGTGGACTGTATAATTGGAAAAATGAGATATGATTAAATGAAATAAAATTCTATTGTTTATGTTACAAGTGGTGTGGGGGGGGGACCGAAAGAAAACATTTATAATTAGATGTTTAGTAAAATTTCGAATGACTGGGCTATGGAAATTATAGATATAATGAGGTGGTTGATGATGATGTGGATGTTAACTATTGCTAGATGGACTCCATGGTTCCTTCTTCCCCCCACATTCTTATGCCTCTCTCCTCTCTGCTTCTAAGAACAACTTCAGGAGTTCTACGCACTCATGGTAGATTCCTGATGAGAGAAAAAAAGAAAAAGAATGGACTGCTTCTGCCAGAAGACAAGATGGCTCTCTTCTCATTAGTCTGGGTTGCTTCTCTTGCCACCGAGAGCGCTGGAGGAGGTGAGTTTTGACTGTTGGTCACATGGGCGCTAGTATTTCCTGTAGGCTATTATATGCCATAATGTATCATGGTGGCCCCTCCAATTCAATCTTTCGGTTGCCGTAGGTTAC
>NW_027113712.1:4959-5848 GCF_000696795.3 Halyomorpha halys | reverse complement strand
ACCGTCTGAACTAACAACCCTGCACTCTGGTGGCAAGTCGAGGAACTCCCTGCTCAAAAAAACGCCCCAGCTCCCCCATATTCCCTCTACTGATGTTCAAAAACATTGATGTATTTTGGGTAATATATTGTAAGTAAAGATATTTTAAAAACATTGATGTTTTTTGTAGTCGATGTTCCATTCTTTGATACAAAAAGCACTTGTGACAGGCCGTAAAATGCGTGATCGTTGGAACAGACCTTATGTTACTCAAATGGATGTTTAAAAACATCGATGTATTTTGGGTAATGTATTGTAAGCAACGATATTTTAAAAATATTGATGTTTTTTGTAGTCGATGTCCCATTCTTTGAAACAAAAACACTGCTGACTGGTCTGAGCATACGTAGTCGAAGAACAGACCTTATTTTTCAGAAATGGATGTTCAAAAACATCGATGTATTTTGGGTAATGTATTGTAAGCAACGATATTTTAAAAACATCGATGTTTTTTATAGTTGATGTCGGATTCTTAGTTTCAAAATCACTTCTGATAGGCCGAATAATGCGTGATCGTTGGAACAGACCTTATGTTACTCGAATGGATATTTAGAAACATCGATGTATTTAAGTAATGTATTGTAAGCAACGATATTTTAAAAATATCGATGTTTTTTGTAGTCGATGTCCCATTCTTTGATACAAAAAGCACTGCTGACTGGTCTGAGCATACATAGTGGAAGAACAGACCTTATTTTTCAGAAATGGATGTTCAAAAACATTGATGTATTTTGGGTAATATATTGTAAGCAACGAAATTTTAAAAACATTGATGTTTTTTATAGTTGATGTCGGATTCATAGTTTCAAAAACCACTTCTGATAGGCCGTAGAATGTGTGATCGTTGGAA
>NW_027113712.1:3665-4289 GCF_000696795.3 Halyomorpha halys | reverse complement strand
ATGGATGTTCAAAAACATCGATGTATTTTGGGTAATGTATTGTAAGCAACGATATTTTAAAATACATCGATGTTTTTTGTAGTCGATGCGGATTCATTGTTTAAAAAAGCACTTCTGACAGGCCGTAGAATGTGTGATCGTTGGTAGTCTTTATGTTAATTAAACGGTTTAAAAAAAACATCGATGTTTTAGTATTGAACATCGATGTTTTTTCATCGATGTCGCATCTCTAGTAGTTGAATTGAATCTGTAAATTCACCGACTATATTACATAAGAATTGAACCTTATGATATTTGAAATAATTTTCCAAATCTACCAATCATGGTTAAATCTCTGCTAATGGATACCTCTCTCCAACTGTCTAGTGGACCAGTGGTTCCCTACTGGGGTTCCATTGAACAGAGGGTTTCTACGAAATAATTTAGGAATGGGACATTTCACATCAACTCGACCCAGTTTTGAACCTTACCATCTCAGATTTTTTTTTCAAATTTTATACAAGTGTTGTGTAGGGATCCTAGTCCTGCTTTACTTTCTGAAAAGGTTACTTACTTTATTTCTTTCCAATGATAATGTAGATAGGGGTTCTCCCATTTTCTTACTTTCTGAAAAGGTTACTTACT
>NW_027113712.1:0-1165 GCF_000696795.3 Halyomorpha halys | reverse complement strand
GGTGCGTTTTTCTTTTTCATCCGAAATTTGTCTATGAGCTAATTTATGGATTACATTTAATTTATCGTGATATTTTTGTACAAGATTTTCCTTAATTATTTGTTCATAGCGGTCTGGATCAATACTTTTTCCGAAGGTAATTTTATTTGGTGTTAATTTTAGATTTTTATTTAATGTTTCATTAAACGTTCGAACCGCAATATTTACATTGGTTTCTAAACTAATAGAAGGATTTTCCTCTTTTATGACCCGTAATAGTTCAATTAACGTAGAATGTGCACGATTTAGTATTCCTAAAGTATTAGAGTTGTTTGAAACTGTATAGTGGCATATGATTCCAAAACTTTCTAGTAAATTTAGAATTAAGGCATTTATGAATTCTCTACACTGGTCCATCGTGATTTGTATCGGAGGGGGGTATAAAGAAAAATATTGTGTTAACACTTGATGGATGTTAGTGGCATTATTTGTCCGAATGACTTGAGCATATAATCGTTTAGAGAATGTGTCTATGATTGTAATGATAAATTTTCGCTCATAATGCAAAATGTCTATCATCAAATATTCAAAAGGTCTTTCCGGAGTAGGGGTTATTTGGAATTTTGCTTTTATAGGTTTTCTCTCATATTTAGTTTTTGCGCAAGTACGACATTTGTTAATAAAGGCTGTTATTTCGTCTTTCATGCGAGCAAAGTAATAATATCTTTTTAGTTTCTCAAAAGTTTCCATAATCCCGCGATGATATGATTTACCGGTGTGGTAATTTTCGAATTGTGGAATTAAGTTCGAGTTTTTCAGCTTTATCAAGTATGTCTATTAATTTAGTTTTGTATCTTTTAATTCTAACTGTTGGGCATTTAGCTTCAATGAAGTCTGAAATTTTGTTAAATATTCCCTCATAGTCATCTCTAACTGTTTCTACGTTGGGTTCGCAGTAAATACCATATGTTCCATTTGGCTTAATAATTTCTAGCAATTTTTGTTCTAAATCGTTTTTCCATGGGTAAGCCGTTTCTATCTCATGCCGAAATTTACCGAAAGGTTTTTCAATTTGTAATTCTTCATTACCACGAGTTATAAAAATTTGATATTTTTCCACATTTATCGGTCGGTCGGTTACTATAAAGATTTGATTATGACTACTGTCCTGGGAGTGTTGAGTGGC
>NW_027113711.1:8870-9193 GCF_000696795.3 Halyomorpha halys | reverse complement strand
GGTAGGGTCATTTGGAGTGGATTATTGAGTTCTGCTTCAATACATTCAAGGTGAATTGGGTTAAGGATATCGGGATGCGGAATACAGGTTTTAGAATGGTGTTGTCCAAAGGTTTGCGATTTTTATTTGTCAGTTCTGGTCCAGGTTTGGGATTCGGTGAAAAGAGGATAGTTAAAATCTATGAATTTCAATAGCTGTTTGGTGGTTCTCCAAAGTGATTTGCCAGTAATTGT
Organism: Halyomorpha halys; assembly: GCF_000696795.3. Classification (NCBI taxonomy): domain Eukaryota; kingdom Metazoa; phylum Arthropoda; class Insecta; order Hemiptera; family Pentatomidae; genus Halyomorpha; species Halyomorpha halys. The sequence continues at coordinate 8,960 of NW_027113711.1, read as the reverse complement.
AAGATTTTCAGTGAAGTTAAGTAAATTTTGAATTTTGAATTTTCTAATTTCTGCTTTAAGTTTGTTAGTCAATTTGGTGTAATACGTTTT
>NW_027113711.1:5285-6325 GCF_000696795.3 Halyomorpha halys | reverse complement strand
GCGTTAGTTAACCTGCGCTTACACAGGCAGTGTTATTCGATCCCTGGGAAGCTGGGTAGGGATTAGATAGCATTAAAGTAAATATATATATATATTGTCCATTCATCCCTTCCCCTATCACACCACATCCTCAGGGCCTTCCGTTTGGGCACGAATCCATGCCTGTCTTCCGCATGTGACTAAAGAAAAAAGAGGCGTCTTGAATTGTATGTCCTTAGAGCCTACATGTTTAAATTATATTTTTTATATGTCTTAAAAATTACAATAATCATTTAATAATGATAAAAAAAATAAATAAAACATGAGCTACCGATAGATAGTATTTTGATCTTCCTTTTCTATACCCTCTGTTATTATACACATGAATTTATTAGACCCCTTTAAAACTTTATCCTCTTAATTGACATTTAATGATTCTACTTAAATTACTTTACGTGATTAAGTATTTTCTAATATTTATTTATATGACCTAATTATAGTTAGTTAATTAGGTGCTTCCATATTTCATTAGTGGAGTTGTTCTATTGAACCAGTCAGTTGTGACAGGGGGCTGTTAATTTTCAACGAGCCCTCTGAGAAATTTAGAATCATAAAAGGATTAAGGCCACTTCAAGATGTCTGTCTTCTTTTGAATTAGTCATTTATCTCGACTAATTTCTGTAGAGGAGTTTCTTTAGCAGTTGTTTTTTGGGTGACTTTTGAAAATGATTGAGGAAAAATATGTTTGCTCAATGGAAAAAAAAAAACAGGAATAAAAATTAAATAATTTATTTCTTTTAACAAGAAGATGTAAAATATAAATATCACTGACAATAGTTAAATATAATTAAATGTGATTGTAATTCAGTAAAGTTACAATTCATGTTCAACTCTTTAAAATATTAATTCGTTTTAGTATCATTTAAACTAAAATACACGGAGGTAGGTTACATAACAGGATGTTGTTAAATTAGATGATAGAAAAAAATATTTACAAATAAAAAATTAATGCCAATGAAAAAACTAACAGTTTTGAAAGAGAATGCTTACATTCGAATTTG
>NW_027113711.1:2095-3009 GCF_000696795.3 Halyomorpha halys | reverse complement strand
ATTTTTCTCGCACATACGATTAAAAACTTTAATTATTTTGTAATCGTTGGCATAGCAACACCTAGGTTATTCCACTAAAGACAAAGAAATGTGAAAGTGAAAAATATTAATTGACCTTTATAAAAAAAAAAAAGTAGGAATCTGAAAAGAAGATAGCCTTGAGGTCAAATGTTATTAGATTGCTAAGAGTAATTAGTAATTAGTTTATGTCATTTCATTACTGCAGTGCTGGATTTTATTATGGATTAAATTTCCAGTTGTAATACAGCTAAAAATATAACTCAAAAAATTATTATTATTTTTTTAATATTCTAGAACTTGAGCCATCAGTTTTTGGGTTACAATATTCATCTCACCAGGTTTTTGTTCGGATTATAGAAATTTTAATTACGATAATTGTTATAATAATGACATATTAATTTTTATTATTATTACTGGTAGGGAATGATTTTCGTATCAATCCATTTTCTACTATTTTATTGGTTGATTTATTATTGAAAAATGGTTTTAGGCTGGTTGGACTATATCTTATTTGTAATTTTTTTTAACAGTTTTCACATTTCATTTTTTGTATTTGACAGAAAAAGAGATATAAGACTAGAGTGAGCTATTGGCTGACGTCAAAGCTCCAGTTTATGGATTCATCTGGATTAGTCGGGAGTTACTACACCTGGGTCCGGCTCTAGCTGTTGGGTGAGAGAGATAGAGAATCACTCTAGAGGGGGAATCAATGACATTATTTCGGTTTGATAAAACTGATAAATATATTGTTTATCATGAAAATAGTGTGACAATAAATATTAATTTTATATATATATATATTGCTATGTATTGACAATCCGGGGTATTATTAAGGTGTTTCGTCATCTGCCCCTATACCTGGTCAGGGTATCCTTCTGGGAAGCTTTTAGCAT
>NW_027113711.1:0-274 GCF_000696795.3 Halyomorpha halys | reverse complement strand
AAGTCAGTGAAAATATATATTTAAAGTTAAACGAACTGGAAGCCATTTCCACTAAACTAAAAATGAATTAAAGGCACTTTTAAAAAATAATTATTTAATCATTAATTATTACTAATTCGTTTTTTATCAAACCATTTAGGCTCTAAATTTATTAATAAATAGAATTAATAAAAAGCTCAAATTATCATTTCTAGTATATTACAGGTTACAATCTGATAACCTGTAATATACCAGAAATGGCCACTTATGGATTAAAAAATGTTATTAGGCAAAT
>NW_027113710.1:0-1438 GCF_000696795.3 Halyomorpha halys | reverse complement strand
ATCCTCCTACCTTCCTATTTCTCTATATTATTATGGGATTTTTTCCCATAATAAATAAAAGAGTTTGAAACACCTATACCCCATCCTTGTTCTAATCATATAATCCTAGACCACCAGTTTTAATTCCTAACATCTCACTCCACTAGCCAACAATGTCAGTGTGTGGTGGACAGTATCTTGTCTTTTTCTATATAGAACGGCTTTTGATCAAGTCTGGCACACCCGGGACTGTACTACCTCTTACATACTTTCTCATCAACCGTTCCTTTCTCACTGATAAATTATTTAAAGTAAACCTCAATGGTTCCTATTCATCCCTCTTCTCCCAGTCCACTGGTTTTCCTCAAGGTTGTGTCCCCAGTCCCATCCTCTACACAGTTTATACAGCTGACATTCCAACCAATCCTAACACTATCCTCACCAGGTATGTCGCTGATACATGTGTGCTCGCTGTTAATAATAACCCTTTAATTGCATCCCAAACTCTCCAATCACATATCACAACCCTTGAAGAATGGTGTCGAAATTGGAGGATTAAAATAAATCCAATTAAATCACCTTTAATTATTGGAGGTTTGTCGGGGGGTGCGGTCAGCAAAGAACAACATAAATAAACAAAACCATATTTATTTATTTTATGCTGACATTTCGACCCGAGTTTCAGGTCTTCATCAGGGCTATAGAACAAAAGAGATAACAACAACATTTAGAGAAACATACAATTGAAAAGGAATAGTATACAAACAAATTTAGAATTATACAAAATATTGAATTAAGTCATAAAAGTGTAAATAAACTTCTTTAATCATTAATCTACGGTCAACTATCTACACCTCATTATAAATCACCTTTACCCTTCGTCGTAAACCTAAAGACTGCCATACAGTATCCTTTAATAATGTTGCTCTTACCTCTGTCGAACAAATATGCTTCCTTGGACTACATCTGGAGCAACTAACTTGGAATCCTCACAAAAGATGAAACTACACATCGATTCCGACTATTACAGCACTTACTGGACAAACAGTCTAAACTTCTAATCCATTACAAAAGACTGATCTACATGATAATAATAAGGTCTATCTGGAGCTTTAGTGCTCCACCAAACATTCGAATTCCGCTTGTATCCAATCCTTACAATCCAAAATCTTTCATGAATTCCTCAATGCTCCTTACTTGGTCAGAAATAAAATCATCCATGAAGACCTTTATGTTCTATATTTAACCAATCTAGCCCAAACCAGATATCACTCCTTCCATTATAAACTCCAAACCACTAGTTTCTAGCCTTGCTTCCTCTTCCATTCTTGACAATCCTTGGAGGCACCTGAAAAGAAAATGAACTCGAGATCTTCTAATGTTATATTGTTTTTAGAGTACTACCAATAGGTAGTTTCTCTACATGCTGTATCATACCATTATGATCTTAAATCAAATT
>NW_027113709.1:0-1159 GCF_000696795.3 Halyomorpha halys | reverse complement strand
AACATTTTGTAATTAACTGAAGGAGAAAACGAATGTTCTCGTGTTCCCATTGTTGTTGTGGCAGTAGTAGTTTTTTCAGTTATTGTCATACAAAACATGGAAATATGAAAAAATAATCTTTACATTTTCTTGAGACTGCTTATTATTGTTTAAATAAATAAATTTTATCCTACTTTAGTCTCAAAACATTATTTATTCCTTTCTAAGTCCGACGTTTCGGCCAATTCGGCCATTCTCATGGAGAATCTATCATAAACAGCTTTTATTATGCAAATGATCTTTAGCAATTTTTTAACAAATAACAATATTATTAATAAACTATCATACCTTAATACAATTTTAGAACAACATCATATAATATTGTTACTAAGCAATTCTTAGATTATTTCTAACTACCTGATTATTCAATTGTTCGCATTAAATTAAAAATTAAAACTTTTTATCACAGTCAACCTTCTCTATTGTAATTTATCACAACAATATTTCTAACCTTCCATACACTTAGGGTCAAGCATTTAATTTATAAATTACAACTATATTTTGGTTAAATTTCCTCTTTCTTTTATTATTAGAATTCATATAAAGGTTAAATATTATTATCAACATTGATTTTATCCCATATATATTTATAATTTAATTTTACTTAAAATCTCTGCATAGTGTCGGTTCAGATTTCTTGTGTCTGTTTTAAAATTCACTGTATAATTTATGTTTTCTGATATGTAAATGGACTGGAGTATTTTTCTTTTGAATGTATTATTTTCTTTAAGTAAAATCATAGTATTGTCAAAATAAAATGTATACTGGGTTTTGGTTGCATGCTGCACCAGTGTACATTGTAACGAATGTTTTCATGTTTCCATTCTTGTTATGACGGTAGTCATACCTTTTCAGTTATTGTCATACAAACCATGGAAACATGAAAAAATAATTTAGTTTTTCACCTATCCTATGGATAGAAATATCATATCGGAAATTTTTGCCAACGGTACTAGACTAGAACTAAAGAAGTCTAATTTGAAGCAATGTTTCAGAACAAATTAGATTGTTAAGTGAAAGTTGTGTGATGCGCGCACCACATCATATTTTTTAAATTTTTTTGTGATCGTTTATTTTTTTTACGTAATTATAATCGAAACGTTAATAAAGATTTAAAAAA
>NW_027113708.1:3361-4563 GCF_000696795.3 Halyomorpha halys | reverse complement strand
GGTTTAGTGGAGCCCCATAGCTCAATTCCGTATGTCCAGATAGGCCTTATAATAGTCACGTAGATCAGTCTTTTGTAATGGATTGGAAGTTTGGACCGTTTGTCTAGTAAATGTTGTAATAGTAGGAATCAACGAGCAGTTTCCTGTCTTTTCAGTCTTGTATGAGGATTCCATGTCAGTCGTTTGTCCAGATTTAGTCCTAAGTAACCGATCTGCTCAACAGGAATAAGTGGGGTATTATTAAAAGATACTGTGGTGCAAGACGAAGGGTAAATGTGATTTATTCAATCAATTTTAAATAATATAATTTAAAAACGGAGAACGTTTTGAAATCTCAGTTTTCGGCTGTTTTTCTTCATTTGATTGTGTTAATATTTATTTTTCATTTAACCTTAAACTAGTTAGACATCATCAGATATAACTAAATGCCAGCTATTAATAGAAATGAAGCAGACATTCCGTCTTTCTTTGAGTAATTATGTTCTAGATAGGAATGCCTGGCATGCAAGTCCTCTTGAGCCCTGACATACCTACACCAATAGCTTTTATACGAGGCCGGTCTTTGTCACAAGGCATCACACTTAATCTTAATAATGTTTCAGAAAATAAAATGGACTAAATATTTAAACGAACTTTGAAAATAATGTATAATCTACTCACTTAGATAAATGGAGAATATTAACAAAATAAATACGAATTAGATTTAATTATACTCACAAGATTGCTTTAAATATTTTAGAAAAAAAAATTTATTCTTGTACAACCCATGACAAGTCAGGCGTAAGGAAGAACTATTTCTTGAACAACGGCTGTGCACACAGGTGAATTGTTAATGATCATACTCAACCACCATATTTTTCTCCAACTTGGGTACCCACTTTATTGTAGCTGGGTGAACCTCGGAGGGTTACCGAACTACTGGGTTGTCTCACGGCTACAGTAATAATATAAATAATTATCTGTCACAGTCGGATTCGAACTCGGATCCTTAGATTTAGTACCAATTCTCAAAAAAAACCGTGCGCGTGTAGGCCTCGGCGCGAAGCGCCGAGGCGACGTATTTCCGTGACAACGTATACTCTATGCTAATATTACATAAATATAAATTAAAATCAATCCAATGTTATATATTTGAAATAATAAACCAGTTCACATATTGAATTTAGATATTTATTTTTGCTTGGTTATACATTAATTAATTT
>NW_027113708.1:0-1476 GCF_000696795.3 Halyomorpha halys | reverse complement strand
ATATAATTAATAGATAAATATTCACCCCTACTAATATTAGGGTCAACTATTAATATATAATTAATAGATAAATATTCACCCCTACTAATATTAGGAATTTAGATGGGCGATGTGATCGTGTACAGATTTAAAGATTATGATGATTCGGGAGGGGGAAAAAGAGGTAGCTAAATGAACTGAATCACTGGACAAACTACTTCACCTTAATTTACTAGTCAGATTTAAGTAAATTTTATGAAAAATAATCTAAATACAAAGTAAATTTCATTATTTTTTATTTGATAACTCAATCCCTGTATTAGGATATTTTACTTTCACTTCCCTATACATAGAATATATAGCAAGAGAAAGTTTCGCGATCGAGCTAGATTTCGGCGAAAGTACTCCGTTTGAGTTCCTCTTAGTCCAATTGACCAAGTATCATAAAATGATCGGTATATTCTAGCTTAAATACGAAAAATCACAGGGATGTGACAGTAACTTGTTCCATAAAATCGACCGATCGGAAGTGCCATTTTACAAAATCGATTTTTCACACAGCTCTAATGATTTTGATCAAACTAGGCCTGTCGGTGTGCAATTGAATGATTTTTATGTATTCTCATTGAAATAGAATAAAAGGGCATAAATGAAAATTTTTAAAAAAAATATTTCTATGAAGTATCCAGTATAAGTGACGTCATCACTTGTCTCGAATACTGTTTATATCCATTTCCGTCCAGTATATCTTGGGAAATCTCAGGAAATATAAATTTAAAAAAAAGTATTTTAGATTATTAATCATAGATTAAAATTTTATTGCAGAAAAGAAATAATTGATTTTCAAAATATAACCTTGAATGTATATTACAAAATAGTATTAAGAAAGATAAAAGTTACAACTAAGATTAAAAAACAAATATTTCGAAAACATTTTGCAAGATTACAGACTGTTTTAAAATAAAGAGACACACAAGACACCGTTCACTTTGAAAGGAGAATTTATTTCTGTTCTTAGAGACATAGGTATTTATTTCTGGAATAAAAATAAATAAATAAAATAAAAATAGTGATGCATCAATCAATGGTAATAGTTTACGAAGCGAATCATTAAAAAAAGTCTTAGTCAAAACCAAGAAAAAAAGTCCTAAAAAAGTAAAGCATAGTAGGAACCTAAAAATAAGACCAGCTAGACTATTGAAGGACATGCTATTTCAACACGACCTTGATTAAGGAATGTTCCTAATCAATCGCACAAATTGTGACATCGCAGACCAAAGTAGAATTACATCGAGTTCTGAAAGCAAGTCTCTGACTTATTTGTGGAGAAAGCAGGACGTTGAAGATACTTATCACATTATGTCTGGGAAAATAATTAATAAGAAATAAGAACAAGGGCGTACCCAGGTTTAGAACTTGGGGAAGAGCAAGCCGTAGTCAATCAGGTTGTGATTTTTCAACATGGAAATGGGGAATTAAACCAAATTTTTAGAAAAT
>NW_027113707.1:0-1297 GCF_000696795.3 Halyomorpha halys | reverse complement strand
ATACTTTATAAATAAATTATCAATTTAAATAAATTCATGTTCATTTCGATATTCTACATTGTTATTATTATCGATATTGAAGATTAGAAAAAACATAAAAATACTTTATAAATAAATTATCAATTTAAATAAATTCATATTCCTTTCGATATTCGACATTGTTATTAATATCGATATCGTAGATTAGAAACCATGTTTCGATATTTTGTTCAATAGAAATATCAATATTTCATAAAAAAAAAAAAAATAATAAAATAAAACATTTTATGAAAAATTAAAAAAAGCTACTTCGATATTTCATTTTGAAAATTTCATGTTCCTTTCGATATTTTACGTTGTTATTAATATAGTTATCGAAGATTAGAAACGATATTTAATATCATATCATTTTGTTAAAAAAATCTTATAAGCAGAGATGGGAAAAAATTATTCGATTGACAAGAGACGAATATATATTTATTCGATTGACGAGAGACGAATAAATTTTTATTGGAATAAAAATACGACTAAACAATCCGAATACTTTTTTATTCGAATATTTAAAATACTAATTGAATCGAATAAAAAATTATTCGAATGAAAAATTATTCGAATAAAAAATTAGTCGAATACATATTATTCGACTAAAAATTTTATTTATTTTTTTTAAATTCACTTATTTTTTTACCACCTTCAATTTCTAATGTATGAGGGTTCTATTTCACATATTCAGACGAGTACAAAATGAAAATGCTATCGATTTTAAGATTCCATATCGATTTATTTTAATTTTTTTATTTCTAATACATAGGGGCCAATTTTTAGGATTTCGGATATGCAGATTATCAAAATGCAATCTATTTTAACCTGGCGTATCGATTTATTTTTACTTTCTTGATTTCTTTACATGTTACGGTCCCTTTTTACGTTCTGAGGAATGCAGAATATGAAAAATATATCGATTTATTTTTACTTTTCTGATTTCTAACATGTTAGGGTCTCTTTATATATGTTGAGATATGTAGAATAAGAAAATGTCGAAATAAATATGTATTCATCAAAGTAAAATATCAATATTCCATTTTTAATTATTCTATACAATTTTCTAGTCTTTTTAAACGAAATATCGATATTTCGATTAAATAATATCGGAATATTGTTGCTTATATTTCATATCGATATTACATTAGTGTAAAATATCGAAATAAATATGTAATTTCATAATAAAATATCGATATTCCTATATGTTATTTTAGTGATTTTAAACAATATATGGATATTCTGATAAAATAATATCGGAATATTGTTCTTATATACC
>NW_027113706.1:0-1829 GCF_000696795.3 Halyomorpha halys | reverse complement strand
CTTATAGCCTAAGTCAGTAAAGTTATGTATGTTTTTTTTCGAGTAACTACTCACATATCCAAGCACAACTAAACCTGATCACACTCCGATTCAGGCCTTAACAACTTAGACGAAATATAGTTTTCACTGATTTCTATAATTTAATGACTTGAGAGCTTATTAAGTCATTGAGAGAACAAAGGCTTCTTAAATAGTTGGAAAGGAATTTCAAAATCCGCTCGATAGGATGAAATAGGAAGAATTCTTCACCCTGTTGAAAATTTAATTGGATAATATTTTCATTAAACTTATTTTTTTTTTATTGATAAATATTACAATCTGCCACAACATTGTTGGGCAACAACTAATAGTGATAACTGATATATCTATACTAAAAAAAATAACATAAGAATAAAAATAAATAAACAAATGAAAAAATAAATATAACTATAAAAAGTAAAAAAATACATAGAAAATAAATAAAACTCTCTCTTAATATACGCTAACAGAAGGATAAAGAAATAAGCGAACTACGTACAAGAAATAATAAATAAGTAAAATATAACAATAATAAAAATAAAAATATAAAATAATCTCTATTATCATTTACACTCTCATAATTAAAGTAAATTCAACGTTTGGTTTTTTTAAAAATCCCTCCGACTGATAAGCTAATCGCAGTGTACTATTCATTCGGATGTCACTCCTGGTAATAAAAATAACGGCCGGTTTGAAGTATCATACGGCATATATCACCTGTTTTTCTATTGGCTGGTGTCTAAAAAATAATTAAATTCTCTGAAAAACACAATAAAAAAACTAAACAGTAAATACAAAAATTATTGAAATGGGCCATTATTAGCAAAGATACAAACTCAAAAATTCTGCATCTACAATGTTTATAATACATTGATTTTTACAAAATTAAAAGCACTCATCCTTAACAATCCCTGATAATCCTCTGGAGCGTTTCAAAAGAAAATGGTATCGAGATCTAATATAAAGCAATAATTGAAGTTCCAACATGAGGTTGCTCCTTCCCTAGATTATCCTGTGTTCTGAACCATTTTTCACATTTGCTTATTGTATTATTTTTTTCTTTTTTTTTAAGTTGTAAATTTCAATAAAGAAATAAAAAATTAATTGATATTTTAAATCTGCAGCTTTAATTCAATGAAGTTTTATCATGTATCATCAGTATCAGTTTTATACCGTGTTAATTTTATGATCTTCTATAAATTGCTTACGTATACAAGTCTAGATTTGTATAGTTTTTTTAATTTTTTTTATTTAAAACTAAATTCAACATTTGGCTTTTTAAAGTCAATCCGAATGATGGCCTCGTCTTGATGCCTTATCCATTCAAGCATAATCTCAAAAAATAAACAAGCAGTCATACTCCCGTTGTCCGGGTGCATTTCTTGTCGCTCCCTTCTTCCTAGACTAGCTGTCCTCGGAAATGAATGACAGGCCATTGTTGACTCTTGTGAAGTTTTTGATCTAAATATAGCCTCCGCTTTTGGTCATTGAGCACCGTAAAAATAAACACAGACTGTGACGGCTTCGGTATTTCGGAGCGTGGACCCTTGGACCGTTTTGGCCCGCCTCAGACACCATTAATTAGAGCACTTTTTCCCACTTTGACACCACGAGGAGGGGGGGGGCGCAGAAAAAAGCTCTTTCACAAAGCGGCTCCGTGTCGAGGGTCCAGGAGTGATTTATGGCTGATAATGGCGCTGATTGGTCCCGCAGCTGCCGAGCTGTCTTCCCGTAATGTCACTTCCGACACCAGGGAGCAAGTTTGATCTAAGTAATAGTGCCTTCAGGACTCTGATAGCTACAAGATGGAT
>NW_027113705.1:7218-8006 GCF_000696795.3 Halyomorpha halys | reverse complement strand
AATTTGCGCATTGCAAATCCATTGTTCCTTCCACGCCTCACGAAAAAAAATTAGGGACTCTTTATATGTTTTAGGACATGCAGAAAATGATATTGGATGTCATAGATTTAAGGCAGTATTAATTTTAAATTTTCTGATTTCTTACATATAAGGGTTTCTTTGTAAGTATTCTAAGATGCAGAAAATGAAAATTCTATCAATTTTATGATTGCATCCTCCCGTATTGATTTTTTTTTAACTTTTCTAATTTCTAACGTATTAAGGTTACTTTATATGTTTTAGGAGATGTAGAAAATGATATAAGATGCTACAGATTTTAAGGCTGTGTATCGATTAATTTTAAATTTTCTGATTTATGACACATAAGGGTCCCTTTATATATTTTTGAAGATGTAGAAAACGGAAATGGTATCGATTTTTATGATCGCATGCTCACATTTGGATTTATTTTAACTATTCTGATTTTTAACATATTAGGGTCCCTTTATATGTTGTAGGAGATGCAGAAAATGATATAAGATGCCATAGATTTTAAGGTTGTGAACAAAATATTTTTAAATTTTTGATTTTTAACATCAGAATATTTATTGGACCCGTTATATATTGTAGGAGATTCAGAAAATGAAAAGTTAAAATAAATCTAAACGCAATCTTAAAATCGATAGCATCTTCCTTTCCTGCATCTCTAAAAATATATAACGGAATTCTAATGTGTTAGAAATCCAAAAGATTAAAATAAATCGGTATGCGATCCTAAAATTAATATTATTTCCATTTTCAGAATATTA
>NW_027113705.1:3521-3977 GCF_000696795.3 Halyomorpha halys | reverse complement strand
TTAAATGTTATCAATCTAGGAAGTATAATCTTTATATAGTAGTTTAATTGTATAATGGTTATGCAGAGGAGTGATTGATTATTATATTATTTACATAATTATATAGGTATATAGAGGGAGTGAGGGGGAGAGAGATAGATAGATAGATATTATATAATTTAGACAGAAGAGAGAGAGAGAGAAGGAGGGAGGAGAGATGCCCCGTTAGACAGAGCTAGCGGTACCTGAACCGTTAGTGGGGGCTTTGACCCCGGCTCAGTGGGCCACCGGGCTGCCTATAGCCTTCCTCTGGTCACTGGGCCGTCGGCCAGCTCATCTATGGATCTACTGCGGTCAGTACTCGGATGAGGGACCTCGAGTAAGGCTCTTCAAGGAGTGTATTTAAATATATTCCTACATATAGTACAAGAGCCCAAGGCGAGAAAAAAATCAGTCATTTCACCCTAATTTTAGATA
>NW_027113705.1:0-701 GCF_000696795.3 Halyomorpha halys | reverse complement strand
GGTCCGAAGAAAGAAAATAAAAGCAGTCGAGGATCATGAAGATGGGAAGAAAGAAAATGAAGACTCCCAAAGAAGCCTAACAATTGATATTTACGTAGTCCTTAGTGACCGATACGTGATAAAAAAAAAAAAAAAAATGAATTAGAGACTGATCAACCAATCTACACCAAACTTAGCAGTGATTTTGGGATCTATAAACTGCATCAAAGAGTACAAACAGGATCTGTTTAATTTATTAGAAATTATAATCAGGGCATTGAATCTATCTATCTATCTCAACTATTAAATCTTTTGTTAATGTGGATTAAAAGAGCAGACATTCAGCTTTTCAACGGTATAATAAGATTTTTTAAGGATTTACTTACAAATTGTTTGATAATCGTTCAGAACAACTAACTCACAAATTTTTTGGAATAAGCAATATGGAATAGAGATAATGTGTTGTAGGTTATCTGGTTTTAAATAAAATATGAAAATTATTTATAATCTTAAAATTTGTTTTTTTTTCTTGAGACTGGTAATTTCTTAATAAATAATTCAAAACACTATCCAATTATAGTCTCAAAACCTTTATTTATTTTACACGTCCAACGTTTCGGCCAATTCGGCCATCTTCAGGGATAATCTACTCAATATCACTATGAAACCATATAATTTAACACTTTAAAAACTTCATTCAGGCTATTCTGCCCAGGTCAAAA
>NW_027113704.1:0-4722 GCF_000696795.3 Halyomorpha halys | reverse complement strand
TATATATATAATGTCACATGGAATTTTGACCAGTATTCAAGGTCTATTTTTATTCTGGATAGAATTATATTTGGATTCGATTTAGTAAAATTTTAGATTGACCATAAGTTATTTTATAGTTTTAACTCAATTAGGTAAGTTTAAGAGGCTGTGATGTCTGAGCACTTTGGGAACCTAATTTAAGCATCTTTGTTTATATATAAATATTAAATTTGGAAATGAATTTCTTATTAGTAGATTAATTGTATCTCTACCATATTTTTTCTCTGAAAATTATTTCATAGTGGAGGGGATATTAACTTAGGTTTGGGATCGACTAATATTCAAGGAAATACAGTAATCTAAATTTCAAGTAACAGCAGGAGTAGAAGAGTTCTAAATATATCTAAGTGTTAAATACATTTCATCTTAATGTTCTAACCAAAATCTTGCAGATTTGAGGCTTGAAATTGAAATTCCTGTCAATTTATAGAGCAGAGCAGAATTTGACTTAAAACAAACTACAATTTGAGCCAAGAATTTTACCAATATTTCTCATGTGGACTTGATCCAAGCTGCAGGGACCCACTGAGGCTCTCGCTCCAGAATGTTGATCTCGTTCAACAGTTGATGGTACGCCCGTTCTGTATCATTGTTGTTAATGATCATATCAAAATAATGACCATATTTATCCTCCATTTCTCTGGCCTTTTCTATTATTTCTTTCAGTTCTTCTTCCTGTTGATAATTAAAAAAATAAAAAATTATTGACAAAAATATAACAGGATGTTTAGAAGAAGTTTGGAGTTTATTAAATGTAAACGTGTAGCTCGATCAATTTAACCCAGGAAAATAATTTAATTTTTTTAAAATACAAACTTTTATAAAAATAAATTGGTTAAATAAAGTATTTTTTTTCAAATCGATTTACATTGTGACACATTTTTTTACTTATTCTTGTTTTTTTTAGATCAAACTACTGCTTAGTAATCTCTAATTTCACCTTTTGAATAGAATAATCAGAGATAAAATAAATCAATTCTCACTTAAATGAATTTAGCTGAGAAAAACATATTTAATAAGAACAAGTAAATGAACAACATATTATGAAAATGTAGAAGAAGCTATATAACATTTACAGAAAAAATATTTATATACCTTATATGCTTCACCACTGCGTATCTTCTTCTGTCTCAGTTTTTCTAAAGAAGGAGGGGCGACAAAAACGACATAAGGCTTAAGATCTGAATTTCTCAGGATCCTTAAGGATTGGGGGTGAAGGTTTAAGACACAAATTCGTCCAGCATTAACAACAGACCGAATTGCCTCCAAAGACGTGCCATAATAGGCTCTTTCATATTCTCCATGCTCGACAAATTTTCTCGCCAAGATGTCTGCCTCGAACTGTGCTCTTGTTATGAAGTGGTAATCTTGACCATCCACTTCTCCATCTTTCCTTGCCCGACTAGTATCTGTTGATAAATAATATAAAAAATGTTAATAGGTTATGAATGGAATAAAAATCAATTTAATAATTTAATACTTCTGTTTCTGTGAGCAAAAATTTTCAATTTTGAGTACATACATTATTTCGATTTCTAGCATAAATACCTAGCTTCCCTACCTTTAGTAGCGAGGCAGTAAAACATATGATATGAATTTTTCACTAATTTTTTTATAGATTCCAATAATTTATCATCAATTAAATAAACAAACTCTATTGTGAGTAAACATTTGTTTATATTATATTTCTTATTGTAATTTTATTTCATAAAAGAACTGATTGTTCTTGAATAAGTGCGTTTTTTAAAGACTAAGTTTAACTTAAGATTAATTATTTATTTATAAATGATAATTTATACAATATAAATTGTAAATTTATGAATATAAGTTATAAGAGATAAATTAATAATATTAAGAAAAATTGGAATTTTCTTTTCCCTACTTTAATTAAAAATTAAATAATAATAATATACTAAATTATACTTACGAGGTATGGCAGCAGCAAATCTATCCGAATCTTCCATGAGCCTCTGCCTTAGCTCATGCCTACCAATATTTGGTGGACCAATAAGAACTATAGGCCTTTTGTGATTGGCTCTCGGGTAGTACAATGCAACCTCATCGTAAGTTAAGATTTCATCACCATCAAAATCTGAAGAAATAAACATTCAGTAATTAGAAAATATAAAATGTAAAATGTAATTTAAAAAAATTGAAAATATAGGATTTTGTGACAAATCTTAATGGTTTTTAATCTATAAAAAAAAATTAAAGTTATCATTTCTCCAAGGATTTACGAATCTTTACAATTACATAAGGAAAAACAGTACATTAGCTCTGTTTAATTAATTCACTCCCTGAACCATTTAGGAAAAAATCAAGTTAGAATTACAAAAAATTGTTTTTGTCATTAAAAATTAACTTAAGTCAGTTCTGGAGTCCAACTCCTTTTTCTCATAGAAAATCTTAATTAATTTACTATCTACCCATCACTAATTGCTTTATATAAATTTCTCTTCGGGGATGTCTACAAATTAAGTCAATCTAAGTAAGACAAGTTCATTAATAACTAATAAAGAAGTAGTCCAAATATATTTGGAGCTCAAATATACTAAAGCGATGTAGAATTAGAATAATAAAGGAAATATTGTAAGCTTAGAATGTGGTAATAAACAGCATGTTAATGACATGAAAATTGCTTCTAATGGCTGTCACTTGCTGCACAAAATTACCATAAACTCATATCAATTCCATAAAACAAGAACAATAAATATGTTTTAAATATAACAAATTTACCATCAGTATTGGTTGCATATATAGGGTACCCGCTGTCACTATAAGACTTCTTCTTTTTCTTTTTGGTATTTTTCTTAGCACACAGAAATGTTCCAGCTTTTTTCGATTTTTCTCTGCTTAATTTATCTCCAGTAATGGATTGCTTCATTGCTTCACGTCTGTAAATTTTAAACATACATTACTAAACTGTATTATGGAATTACACTATTGAGGATATTTTCTATTTCAATTATAAGGCTTCTTTATAATAAAATTTGTCCATAATAATAAAATAATGCAGTGATCAAGAAGGCCTTAAATCAAGAATATACCAATAAAAAGAAGGCTCATTTCAGTCATCTTCCAGAGATCGCCTTACAATGATATAGATGTATTCGCCAATACTTGCTTCATCAATCCAGACACATATATATTCAACTATCATTAGCATAATAAAAAAATAATAAACTTACTGATGCTGGAATGATTTTGATGGAATTAGCCCAGCCAATGTTTGGTCCTCTTCGCCTTCTCGATAGGCTTGCCACCAATTCGGATCTTCTTGACATATCACATGGAGAATATCCCCTTTTTGGAATGAAATTCCAAGTTCTCGACATGGTATATACAGATCGTCTTCTGGATCGTAATCAAAATTCGCTTTCATATGCATCTGAAAATATTATTTTGATGAAATTAAAAATTGAAAGAAGCTGATAACCTTTATGGTAATTTTTTATTGATTCTCATCAGTAATACTTAATGAATATTATAGAACTGCTAAAACAATAACAGAATATCTTCATTATTCAAGACAATAATGATTTAATGCTTTTTTGTAATGATAATTTATATTACATGATGGTATAGATGTATATGTAAAATAAAACAGCTTTATGTAATATGAAGACATTACATTATTGTTAAGTTTTAGCTGCTTGTACTGCCAGATCAGCAACCAAAGTTTAAGAATATTTATTTTTTTTTCTGACACAAAACTATAAAGCAGGCAATAGTAGCCTATTGTATTCTTTCCAGTAAGCTTACAAAAATTGTATTATTTAAAAATATAATTGAGAGAAGAAGGTCAGAAGCATATAAATCCTGCAGGGTTGTGCAGAATATTCTGCAGTTTACTCATAATCATTTATTTCAAAATTCTATTAATAAAGTTATTTTTAAGAAAAAATTATAAACCTCAAAAAAGTAATTTCTTTTAATTCACTTAATTTATTATCTAATTTAAAATAATGGAGGTAGTACTAACAAGAGTGTCCTTATGGTGCTGGAGGTAGACACTTTGGTCTAGCGAAGGAACTATGAGGAATGTCAGTGTTCCAGTCATCGCCGACAGAAGGTCACACACTTCATTCACTGACTTCCCCCTCATCTCCACACCATTTACTTCGAGGACCTCATCTCCTTCATGGAGCAACCCTGATTTGTCTGCAGCACCTCCTCGAACCACTCGTCCAATGATGACAGAATCACCTTCATTTCGAACGGTTGCCCCCTAAAAAAATAATGAATTTCTGATTTTATTAATCTTTATTAAGGATAAAACAAGGTATATATTAAGTTTCTTTATAGTTAAAAATAACTACGTCAAAATTATCAAAAATATTAAATGAAATATCATAGCTTATGATAAATATAATAAAAAATGTTCATAAATTATTAATTATAAAAAATAATATTATTCATTGTATACCTGCAGGTAATTAATTAATTGCTAAACAAATAATTCTGATAAAAGCATAACACTGTTTGACTTTATTCAACAATAATAAATTTTAAATTATGAGAAAATGCAATGAAAAATGTATTACTTATTTGAACTTTTTTTTTCAAAAATAAATTATTTAAATATTAAGTTTAAAATTATAGCTATAGCTAGAAATTAATATAAATTCTTAGGATGTTTTTGCAGACTATAAATGATTTAAAATTTTGTTATATAAATAA
>NW_027113703.1:0-1283 GCF_000696795.3 Halyomorpha halys | reverse complement strand
GCCAATACTTAACTTATATATATATATAAAAGCAATATTTAACAACGAAGCGAAAATAATAAAAAATCTATAATATTTTTATTTTTAAGAGTGGGGTGGCTCACTTTGCTACTAACTCCTATTACGAGGGTTCGAATCTGGCTGCGTCAGATCATTATTTATTCTGTTACTGTAGTCGTGGGTCCATCCATTCTCATAAAGCGGATAATCTTGATTGGGTAAAACATTGGCGATCGACCGCGATTCAGACCAAATCACCTCCTTTCACAACCGTTGGATTAGTAACATTACTTCCTTACAAAGTACTGCATTCCCGACCCTTGATGGGTTGTAGCGGTTCACATTTATTTTTCTTTAATATTTTTATTTTTAATATTGCTGCAATAAATTGATAGATTCTATATACAACAGTTGATTTTTTTTTTCTTCAGTAATATTTTATTTCCAAGGGATTATGTATAAATTGTTTATATTTAGAATTTATTTAAAAATCTCGTTTTCTATTGTAAGCATTGGCATCACATCAATCAAAAGCCCGCTCTGTTAAATGTCTCTATTGTGGTTTGATGTAACCAAGCAATTTATATGTTCTATTTCTAGAACTCCGCTGCTAGAAGAGACGCTTTTGCACAATCAGATTCATCCTTACAAAAACTCATCTATTTAAACTTAGAAATCATAAGTCTAAAGCTATCCTATTCCTGTATTTATAATTTTCTTTTCATATTTAAAAGTATATGAGCAAGCTCAGGTCTTTGTAAAAGACAGATATTATACAAAAAAAAAAAAAAAAAAAAAAAAAAAAGGCAGTACGTCAGTTATCAGTTTTGGCATAATTTTTATTTTTCAAGTATATCTTTATTTAAAAAGGATTAATATAAAACTTTAGCTTCAAATGTAAAAATTGAAAGTACTATAATAGTATTTTTAAACTTATTCTTAGTATTTATATCTTTTTTATTTTTTTTTTTTAATAATTTATTTATTGTTATTTACAACTGTATACACATATATACAACAAGTAAATTTGCTGTAGGTGACATAGTGACATGATAAAAACATTTGGAGAATCTACCCACTGATAGAACTCCAATAATATTTCTAGAGGAGAAGATCTCGAGACCATCTTCTTTTCAGACCCCTAGGAGGATTATTAGGTAATGAAGGAGAAGCCAGGTTAGAAACAAATGGATTTGGGTGGTTGAGAAGTTTATTATGGAAGGAACGGTATCTGGTTCTGGCCAAATCGGCAACATAGGGGACATTGAGGTCCTGATGGATGA
>NW_027113702.1:988052-995216 GCF_000696795.3 Halyomorpha halys | reverse complement strand
CGTGAGTACATTTTATATTTTAAGAGTAATTCCTTTCATTATAGCGATTAGTGCTATACACAAAGCACACATCCTCACCTAATATAAAATCTATTGCTTTTAGGTATTGTTTTGTCGGAAAACATTATTATTTAAACTGTAAATTAATAAAATAAACATTTAAAAGTAAATATTTCATAACGATTTTAAGTATCTATGAATTAATTCATGTGTTTTTGATCATAAAATATTCTATTATATTAAAATATTAAAAAATAATATCAAGGAATAAAATATATCTTACATTCAAACATTTTTATTTTTAATACAATGAATAACGTAAAAAAACGAATCTAACAATTACACCACAATTGACAATTGATTCACCAATCATGGTTGAAATTTCAGTCTTATACGTTGCTATACACATTTCATTTTTATTATCAGTTATATACAAAAAATAATCTTTTGGAAATTAAGTTATGGAATTACAACTGATTATTTATATTTAAAGTATCTCAGTTTTATCATATTTCCCTAAATTAAATTAACAAAGTAGTTTTTTAGATTATATTTTGCACTTTCATATTTATTTACACATATTTAATAATATGTTATTTTTATGACGCAATATTACACATTTATTCTTGTAATAATTGCGGCGCTGACATGGGAAAGACGTAAGTTACATAAACAAAATTTGGTCATAGATGCAGAAAGTTGTTCAAACCTTTATTACAGTTTATTTTTTATAAAACTAATTTACTTGGTAATTTTTTCACATCATGAGCCTGGATGCTTGTACTAACTTTTCCATGAATAAACGAAAATGTGATTGTGATTAACTGTGAAGCGGAGGTTTCACGGTGACGGTGATAGTGGTAACTGTCGCAGCCATTATCATTTGCTGTCGCACTAACATGATTTGTTAGTAGTACAACTATCCGTACATGCGCAATGAACTTGCACAACATATATCTTTCACATGGAACCTCCGCTTCATTCCCATGTTAGCGCTTCGTTAATTATTTTATAATTAACATTGTTATATCTAAACATATGAGAAAAATATTACAGGTATCAATATTTTGATTAAATTATAACATATTTAGAGAAAATGATACATACAAATATTATTAATTTTTGAAATATATCTTGCATTTTTCATACCATTTTATTTTTTTAATATAATACAATTGGGGACTACTATTTTATTTTTAAAATTGTATTTCTCTTGAAAACAAGTCTTATTTGTGTGGAAGGGTCTATAATGTTCGCCACTGACATTTCTACCCGTCATAAAACCAATATAATTTTAATATTCAATGCTCTAAGCAACTTGTTAAAAAATAGTTACTTATAAAAAAAATTACTAACAGTTTTGATGTATGATTTAGTATCACTTTGTGATTGTAGTAAACGTATTTTACTCGTAACTGATCATGATTGGATGCATTAAACTGTTGCTAATGCAATGTTACAGTCAGAAATAATCTTCGATTTCATCAGAACAAAACGAATTTTCTTAAATTACCCTTCATGTAGATAGGTACATTCTCATTAACCGTCCGTAGTAAGCGAACGCAGTACCAATCCAATCATGAAATCATTACATCCCTATGAGGCAACATACCTTTCTCTAGTATTTTTCGAAATGTTGGTCATTTACTGTGCTCCATGTATTTTTTTTTTAAAATTAAAACCCTGTATTAGTTTGTAAAATTTTGGTTATCTTTAATTGCATCTCGTTTCAGTAGCATTTAGTTTAAAGTTAAAAAAAGAACTGAAATATTACTGAATATTAGCTGAAAATATTACTTTCATTTATTAAATGAAATTAGCAATCTAAAAATAGTGGGTGTTATAGATTTATGTATGATGTCAGTTTTTGTTTCTTAATATTTGATAGAAATTATTGTAACATTCTTAACTTGTTGGATTCTAAGTCTTTAAATTAACATCATTTGTGATATTTAATGGTCCACTATTTTCCGTAATACTAGAAAAAGAAAGGATTGAATGCTTTCGATGGAGGATTTTACAGAGCTTCGCAGTTACATCCCGTATATCCTATATTGGTTTTAGCAAAACTTTATAAAGAGTTAGTTTGTTAGCTTAAGATATTGAATGACTACCAAGTAATCTGAAATAAATTAAACATGCCATCTGTTTAATTTTTTTCGTTTTGGTTTAATATGTTTTGTATATTGTCCTAGGAAAACTCTAAATAACTAATTTATTCACATGTAAGAATTTCGATATTATCATAATATGGAAAATTAATCTTACATTTCCTTAAAAGCTTATGAAATTAAGAGACTTATCTTATTTGTAATACACTATTTTAATTATAGACTTTAATCATTAGTTTATAGCCACCTTTAGTTTTTAGAAAACGCTAAAGAAAATAACTGATTGTACTAATCAATTCCTATTGTGGTCTGTAGCAAAAAAAATTTAAAATATACAAATGCTCTTAAACTATATAATTTTTTTCTAAAGTTTTAACACTTGTTGTTAAGATTGAATTAATCTTTACTACATAAATTTCAATTTTATTTTATGATATAATAATGTATTTGTACTACTAGGAAATAGTCAATAACTATTAAAAAGCTAGGTTTAGGGCTAGTTATTAAAAGTTGAATGCTTTTACGTTTCGTTAGAGCATTCCTCATTATTAAGGAGACACCTTACAATTAATTTGAAAATTGGAATTTCGATTTTCAGTTAAACCTTATTTTATTAAATTTTAAGTATATTAAAAATAAACTTTTATAAATATAAACTTACATATACGTAGAGAATGTTTGATTACTGCTATGAACATTAGCCGATTTGAAAAAAAAAAACGCCAAGCAAACCTTTGTTGTACTGACAGCCATCGAGACTGGAGACTAGTATGCCAACTTCTTTCAGGCCGTGGTGGCACAAAATTTGTTATTTATTTTGAGATGACTAGAGTTTCGATGGTATAAACTATGTGGTAATAATTGAATTGCTCTTCGATATAGACGTAAGTTCGTGTTCTCACTTTGGCCTTCTATAGTACTTGACTGACGAGAATTCGTAGGACCTCTGTTTTCTTCTGTTCTTCTAAATCTACGCACCCTATATGCGGGTAAGCACAATTACTCTTCCTCAATAGGGACAGAACGGTTGTGCTGGATACGGTACTTGGCCAGGAAACGCATATGGGTCTGGGTTGATTATCCGGCAAGAGCTCTTGTAATAATCCCTTGGCTGCCTCGGAGCCGCCTGCTTAGGCCTGCCGTTGAGGTTGAAGAGTTGGTCGAACCAGGTGGGCATGCCGAAGACTGCGCCGACGATGAGGGCTAGGAAGAGCAAGAGTACTGTGTACCTCATCTCTACTTCCTGGATGCTGTGTATAGACTGACTCCCCACTTCTCCGCTCGCCCCTCTTATAGTCAGCTCAAGGATTCCCTGAGCTCCAGGAAGTGGCTCTTCCATAATATAGGATACAGGATAACGTTAACTATCTCAAGGTTCCGTCCTCATCAGAATTTTCCGCATATGAGGGAAATACCATTGTTTAAATCAACAAATCCTTACTTTTTCAATGTTGCCACCTCTCATAAACTATTATATTATATGTAGTTGTATTGTCTACTATATTTACATAATAAAAATGAGGATAAGTACTTGGCCATTATATGAATTTTTATGTTTGTATTAACTCTTATACATAAACAGCTCTAAAACTCAAAAATCAATATTTCGAAGTCAACTCTGTTCTCTGATACATTTGGTACAAATGAAATTAAACCCCTTACCATTAACTTAGCTCGAATATGAGTCTCCATAACTCGAAATGAAAATTACAATTAGAATAACTGTTAGATTGTGTAAGTCGAATTCGGAGGCATTATTTATTTATTTTATTTCATAAAAACACTTTATAAAAACTAGATTGTGGCCTGTAATCTCAAAATAACTTCACAGGGATTCGCCCAGGCCTGGATTAAATCTTTAAGGGGCGTCAAGTGTTCCTCAAGCCCTGCTTCGGACGAACGTTCCATTTTGGAAATGTAGTTGAGAAAAAAAAAATCCGTAAGAGTATGTGTGAAAAAAACTAGGGGGTAGTATTTGATGAAATTGATACGAGACTAACACCCCACGATCTCTGATATTTTCATCAAAATTGGATTCGACTGCATAGAGACAGACACGGAACCAAATTATTTTTCAATGTTTTACGCGATTGAAAATATTGCATTCTGATGACAGAAATTCATTTCCTTCATGAACACTAAGTGTTAACTTATCTTCGGTAGTGAGGAAGTAAAATAACCGCCTGAAGATATATTTCAATCTTTATTGATGATTAAAATATAACTCAGGAGAAAATGGTTGATGGTTGATCAAGAAAGAAACACAAGTAAAGGAATGCTTAAAATATAACTAATCTAAATTAGCCAAAGCTCCTGAACATATTTCAATATAAAATTTATTGCGGAATAATTTAGTACCATTATGAAATGATAACAACTAAAACCTTATTCTTGACTGTTAATAAAATATATAATACAAAATAAATATACAAAGAGGTGTTTATTATACGCATTTATTACTCAGTATTTAAGATCATAAATGTAAGGAAATAATGTAAGCAGAAACTTTGATAAATCAGAATAAATTAAGACAATAATAAAAAATATTGTCGATTTATTCTGTTTTGTTGTTGAATATGTGTTACGATTCTAGTCTATAATAAAAAAAGTTAAAAAAATTAATTTTTTTTTTTCAGTTTTTCTCCTGCACTATTAAAGCAACATCAAACTATAATAAATCAAGCTAGAGTAAATTACTTACGTTTTTTCTCTATAGTTTTTTTGTCCGGTGAGGGAGATCTGGAAGATGATAGAAAATTTTAGAGAGGTTCTGAAAATTTCCTCATTTATGTTTTTTAGGTTGATGATTATAAATATGAACATTGGGATCTCAAATGTTTTCAAATATATTAAAAAACAAAACAAATCTTTATAATAAAGTAAATATATAATCTTTATTTTTATTATCTGTTCTGCTAAGTAAAAGAAAAACATTTTTTTTTTCTAAGTGACGTTTTTGAATTGGTCTAATTAAATTTTTTTTTGACATTAAAAACCTCAATATCCAATGATTGGATTTAAGGCATTCAAATTTCATTTTAAAAAATGGCATTTTTTGATAAGGGGAAGGGGAAGGGTAAAACGCTACAAAAATGTATTTAGAAAAAAAATATTGTTAAGGACTTTTAACTTAAAGATAATAAATATTTAAAAACCTATGGACTTGGAATGCCTATAGCTTTTGCTTGGAACTTGCATATTTTTTAAGTATTTATAATCCTAAAAACTCAGAGATTTCATTAAATTTTTAAATCATCATTTTTAGGTTTTTAAAATAGATTACTATTTAAAATATTTTGTCGAAATAAAAATGATTCAACTTACCGATTTAGAAAGCAAGAAAAAGTAAACCAAACTATTTTATGGCGATTGTGCTTAAAAGAGGAGTATGAAGTCATGCTCTCGGCTTTAAGATTTTCTTTTTTTCAATTGCCTGCTTTTGACTGTATGATTATTGATTTAAAAAAAATATATTTAAGTTTTAATTATTTCGGTTTCAATTATTTTTATTTTAGTTCTGGTACTTAGTTTAGCAATAGGCTATTCTTGAAGGCTCAAACAAATATATTCATCGTTGTATAAATTCGTCAAATTTTTGTGTGTCGATTTATTATTTTGAATTTATATTCATAACTTGAAGATTCACAGCAGCGGGCTTTGCACAATTTTACGTCACCCTTTTGATCTTGATTTTTATTCTTTTTAAAAAAACGAAAACTTCAAAAATATATGTCTTAAGATTTTTATTCCTATTCCTGTATTACTGTACATCAATCTACCGAACTCCAGATGATATTGAACTTGATAAAAGTAGAAAATGCTTGTGTTTTATCTTAACGTGAAGTGGGGACGTAAAAGGTGAGTCAGTTGGCCTATTAGCACATAAATTCTTGTCATCACTTTTGGAGTAAATATGCGTAAGGCTGGTTACTTGGAAATAGCAATTCATCGGTAAGATTTTTGGATGTGATGAAATATTTTAGCTGAAGTTTGTTCAAAAGTCCTTGGGGAGAGTTTTTGAATATATTATACATCATGGAACATTTGAATCAATTTTATAAAATTGGAAAGTGATAGTGTGAGAAGTATCACATATGATTTTACACGAAAATATCGGGAAATGGTAAGTGAATCGGAGGTAGGCGATCTTACAGCTTACTGATTGAAACGTGTCAACCTTATTATTATCAGAGACGTCGCTACAGGGAGAGAGCGGAGGGAGGGTCACTCTCCAATAATTCAAAACTCAAAAAGTAGGAAAATTTGAGGTTTAAATGTTTATTTCGAACTGCGACAATTGTGGTAAACAATTAATTAAAGAGTGACTAAAACCTACTACTGATAATGGTAAAAATACCTTTTTTATTTATTGCTATTTACAACTGTACATTATAATTTTGATACATTATAGTAATTATATTATAATTAGGTCTTTATGCTTGATTTTGTGACAAAGTAAGGAGCATTGAGGATTTTACGAAGGATTTTGGATTGTAAGGATTTGGATACGAAAGGAATTCGAAGGTTTAGTGGAGCCTCAAAGCTCAACTCAGTATGTCCAGATTGCGGTCATGTAGACTAGTCTTTTGTGATGAATCGGAAGTTTAGACCGTTTGTTCAGTAAGTGCTATAAGAGTCGAAATCAACGTGCAGTTTCCTGTCTTTTCAGGATTCTAGGTTAGTCGTTTGTCCAGATGTAGTCGAAGGTAGCGGATCTTTTCGACAGGGGTAAGATCAACAATATAAAAGAAACTGCAGAGCGATCAGTTGGTAATAATTTTTAAGTCAAAGAGGTGGGGGTTTCATTAATAAAATATGGTGTTTGAAAAGAAAATTACTTTTGTTAGGGGCAAATATTTACAAGAGATAAGAAAAAAGGTATCAATAATTTGAAAACCAAAAACATTGGAAATTGCAGTAATGTATTTGCATAATGTAAAATTTGCAAAACTCTTTGGAAAACGAATGGAGAACTGATGAAGCTTAATCGGATACAAAAATCCATGGGACTTTCAAGGTCATATTGTTATTATGTAGAACAAATTTTATTTTT
>NW_027113702.1:982342-988002 GCF_000696795.3 Halyomorpha halys | reverse complement strand
ACTATATTTACATAATAAAAATGAGGATAAGTACTTGGCCATTATATGAATTTTTATGTTTGTATTAACTCTTATACATAAACAGCTCTAAAACTCGAAAATCAATATTTCGAAGTCAACTCTGTTCTCTGATACATTAGGTACAGATGAAATTAAACCCCTTACCATTAACTTAGCTCGAATATGAGTCTTCATAACTCGAAATGAAAATTACAATTAGAATAACTGTTAGATTGTGTAAGTCGAATTCGGAGGCATTATTTATTTATTTTATTTCATAAAAACACTTTATAAAAACTAGATTGTGGCCTGTAATCTCAAAATAACTTCACAGGGATTCGCCCAGGCCTGGATTAAATCTTTAAGGGGCGTCAAGTGTTCCTCAAGCCCTGCTTCGGACGAACGTTCCATTTTGGAAATGTAGTTGAGAAAAAAAAAATCCGTAAGAGTATGTGTGAAAAAAACTAGGGGGTAGTATTTGATGAAATTGATACGAGACTAACACCCCACGATCTCTGATATTTTCATCAAAATTGGATTCGACTGCATAGAGACAGACACGGAACCAAATTATTTTTCAATGTTTTACGCGATTGAAAATATTGCATTCTGATGACAGAAATTCATTTCCTTCATGAACACTAAGTGTTAACTTATCTTCGGTAGTGAGGAAGTAAAATAACCGCCTGAAGATATATTTCAATCTTTATTGATGATTAAAATATAACTCAGGAGAAAATGGTTGATGGTTGATCAAGAAAGAAACACAAGTAAAGGAATGCTTAAAATATAACTAATCTAAATTAGCCAAAGCTCCTGAAGATATTTCAATATAAAATTTATTGCGTAATAATTTAGTACCATTATGAAATGATAACAACTAAAACCTTATTCTTGAATGTTAATAAAATATATAATACAAAATAAATATACAAAGAGGTGTTTATTATACGCATTTATTACTCAGTATTTAAGATCATAAATGTAAGGAAATAATGTAAGCAGAAACTTTGATAAATCAGAATAAATTAAGACAATAATAAAAAATATTGTCGATTTATTCTGTTTTGTTGTTGAATATGTGTTACGATTCTAGTCTATAATAAAAAAAGTTAA
Source organism: Halyomorpha halys (assembly GCF_000696795.3). Taxonomy (NCBI): domain Eukaryota; kingdom Metazoa; phylum Arthropoda; class Insecta; order Hemiptera; family Pentatomidae; genus Halyomorpha; species Halyomorpha halys. The sequence goes on along the minus strand of NW_027113702.1, from coordinate 986,886 downwards.
AAAAATTAATTTTTTTTTTTCAGTTTTTCTCCTGCACTATTAAAGCAACATCAAACTATAATAAATCAAGCTAGAGTAAATTACTTACGTTTTTTCTCTATAGTTTTTTTGTCCGGTGAGGGAGATCTGGAAGATGATAGAAAATTTTAGAGAGGTTCTGAAAATTTCCTCATTTATGTTTTTTAGGTTGATGATTATAAATATGAACATTGGGATCTCAAATGTTTTCAAATATATTAAAAAACAAAACAAATCTTTATAATAAAGTAAATATATAATCTTTATTTTTATTATCTGTTCTGCTAAGTAAAAGAAAAACATTTTTTTTTTCTAAGTGACGTTTTTGAATTGGTCTAATTAAATTTTTTTTTGACATTAAAAACCTCAATATCCAATGATTGGATTTAAGGCATTCAAATTTCATTTTAAAAAATGGCATTTTTTGATAAGGGGAAGGGGAAGGGTAAAACGCTACAAAAATGTATTTAGAAAAAAAATATTGTTAAGGACTTTTAACTTAAAGATAATAAATATTTAAAAACCTATGGACTTGGAATGCCTATAGCTTTTGCTTGGAACTTGCATATTTTTTAAGTATTTATAATCCTAAAAACTCAGAGATTTCATTAAATTTTTAAATCATCATTTTTAGGTTTTTAAAATAGATTACTATTTAAAATATTTTGTCGAAATAAAAATGATTCAACTTACCGATTTAGAAAGCAAGAAAAAGTAAACCAAACTATTTTATGGCGATTGTGCTTAAAAGAGGAGTATGAAGTCATGCTCTCGGCTTTAAGATTTTCTTTTTTTCAATTGCCTGCTTTTGACTGTATGATTATTGATTTAAAAAAAATATATTTAAGTTTTAATTATTTCGGTTTCAATTATTTTTATTTTAGTTCTGGTACTTAGTTTAGCAATAGGCTATTCTTGAAGGCTCAAACAAATATATTCATCGTTGTATAAATTCGTCAAATTTTTGTGTGTCGATTTATTATTTTGAATTTATATTCATAACTTGAAGATTCACAGCAGCGGGCTTTGCACAATTTCACGTCACCCTTTTGATCTTGATTTTTATTCTTTTTTAAAAAAACGAAAACTTCAAAAATATATGTCTTAAGATTTTTATTCCTATTCCTGTATTAATGTACATCAATCTACCGAACTCCAGATGATATTGAACTTGATAAAAGTAGAAAATACTTGTGATTTATCTTAACGTGAAGTGGGGACGTAAAAGGTGAGTCAGTTGGCCTATTAGCACATAAATTCTTGTCATCACTTTTGGAGTAAATATGCGTAAGGCTGATTACTTGGAAATAGCAATTCATCGGTAAGATTTTTGGATGTGATGAAATATTTTAGCTGAAGTTTGTTCAAAAGTCCTTGGGGAGAGTTTTTGAATATATTATACATCATGGAACATTTGAATCAATTTTATAAAATTGGAAAGTGATAGTGTGAGAAGTATCACATATGATTTTACACGAAAATATCGGGAAATGGTAAGTGAATCGGAGGTAGGCGATCTTACAGCTTACTGATTGAAACGTGTCAACCTTATTATTATCAGAGACGTCGCTACAGGGAGAGAGCGGAGGGAGGGTCACTCTCCAATAATTCAAAACTCAAAAAGTAGGAAAATTTGAGGTTTAAATGTTTATTTCGAACTGCGACAATTGTGGTAAACAATTAATTAAAGAGTGACTAAAACCTACTACTGATAATGGTAATAATACCTTTTTTATTTATTGCTATTTACAACTGTACATTATAATCTTGATACATTATACTAATTACATTATAATAAGGTCTTTATGCTTGATTTTGTGACAAAGTAAGGAGCATTGAGGATTTTACGAAGGATTTTGGATTGTAAGGATTTGGATACGAAAGGAATTCGAAGGTTTAGTGGAGCCCCAAAGCTCAACTCAGTATGTCCAGATTGCGGTCATGTAGACTAGTCTTTTGTGATGAATCGGAAGTTTAGACCGTTTGTTCAGTAAGTGCTATAAGAGTCGAAATCAACGTGCAGTTTCCTGTCTTTTCAGGATTCTAGGTTAGTCGTTTGTCCAGATGTAATCGAAGGTAACAGATCTGTTCGACAGGGGTAAGATCAACAATATAAAAGAAACTGCAGAGCGATCAGTTGGTAATAATTTTTAAGTCAAAGAGGTGGGGGTTTCATTAATAAAATATGGTGTTTGAAAAGAAAATTACTTTTGTTAGGGGCAAATATTTACAAGAGATAAGAAAAAAGGTATCAATAATTTGAAAACCAAAAACATTGGAAATTGCAGTAATGTATTTGCATAATGTAAAATTTGCAAAACTCTTTGGAAAACGAATGGAGAACTGATGAAGCTTAATCGGATACAAAAATCCATGGGACTTTCAAGGTCATATTGTTATTATGTAGAACAAATTTTATTTTTAACGTTTTAAAATAGCAGTCATTTTGAATTCCCCCCTACCTATACTTGGCAGACTCATCAATTTCTACTATTAAATGTACATATTTTATATTAAAGTATTAAAAAATTAGAGTGAAATAACTGACTTTTTTTCCATCGGGCTCTTGTACTATGGCTACTTATTTTAGTATGAAACAAATCATCTTTTGTCTAGTTTGTAGTCCGTATAAATAGATGGAACTTATGGTATAAAATTATTTCAAAACTTAAATTTTTCTTTATTTATGGATCTTCCTCACGCCCCCTCCCTCTGGATCAGCTATTATATTAAATTTGTCAATTACATGTGACATATAAAATTAAATGAAAATTTCTTTGTTGAAATGAAAGTTTATTTGTCCAAATCGCCTTATTATTCTACTGCAAAAATCTATAACGGAGGTCATTAAGATATGATATTCTAGAGCCATCGAATATTTATCAGTGTCATACTGACCTCGTTTTGATATCTACTAGCAATGACATTCGGCTTGCGGAAACAACTCTTAGTGTTTCCGGAATAGGGGAACTGTTGATAAAGTATGAAGAAAACAATAATGTTGTCGGTGTTTAGATATCTTAGATCTTGGACGCATCTTTACGCTTTATTTTTCGTGGTCCCTAATCTAACTTAAATGTCGTTGAAATATGTGGAACAATTCTGTTCTTGTTGGAGTGTATTCGGGCTATTAAACCTAGTAAGCATCTACTATTTTCGTTTTACGAATTATTCAGATCATTTTTTTTTATTAACAGATGAAAAATATATATTTTTGTATGATAATTCATCTTTTCTAATAGTAATTATCTTGTCTCATTATATTGCTAAAGGTATACATTCCGGTTTGCCTTTTACGATCTCCTGGTGCAAATTTAAAAAAAAAATGAATTTAACAATGCTCTCAGGTTAGTTACTTTTCGAAAACTAAACCAAATCGTACTATAAGAAAGAAGTGAACGGTTCTTAGTTGAAAAGACCCGAAGTTTTTATCTAACAGTGCATATTTGAGTAATAAAATATGTTTTTTGCTGAAACCATTAGAAATGGTATTACCCTACGTTACGCTCGAGTACCTTTTTTTCATTTCACTTTTAGTGAGTCTTATACCGTTTATGGCATACTAACTCGTTTAGTGTACTGTAAAAAGAATTGAAATCTCTCTTTTTTCTGTCCCTCTGAGTATATAAGTCTCTTTCCATTTTCAATAAACTAGTATTTTTACTTTGAATTTTTAAAAAATTTATTTCTCGACAATTTACAACAGTATTTTCATAAAAATACTTCTAGTAAATTTGATGCTAGATTATAATGGTTGTAGATTATTATGATACATGCTTGTAGAGGAACTACCCAATGGTAGCACTCTAATAATATTTCTACATTAGAAGGTCTCGAGGCCATCTTCTTGACAGGCGCCTAAGGAGGATTGTAAGGAATGGAAGAAGAAGCTATGTTAGTAACTAGTGGATTTGGGTGGTTAGGGAGTTTATAATGGAAGGATTGACATGTAGTTCGAGCTAAAGCGGTTACATACGGAACATTGAGGTTTTTATGGGTGATTTTATTTGTGACAAAGTAAGGAGCATTGAGGATTTTACGCGGGATTTTGTTTTGTAAGGATTGGATACGACAGGAATTTGAAGGTTTAGTGGAGCCCCAAATCTCAACTCCATATGTTCAAATACGTTTTAATATTTTTTTTTTTAAATTAAAAGAAATTTTAAACATTGATTTAGTTCGTTATTTACCTAAATAATTTGATTTGATTTGACTGAGAAATACTTTTGGTGGTCTTAAGCCCCTGAAATACTAATAATATTTTCTTTTTTTTAACTTGATAAATGATTATTTCGTTTTACAAAAACCATAAAATTCAGCTTCTCAGAGTCAACAGAATTCTCAAATTTATTTTTATAGCGCTAAATTAATAAAACTAAAACTACAAATGAGAGGGAAAAAACGTTTTGGAGGTGTAATCAGAATAATATAATTAATTATGCCAATAATTATACAAGGGAGTATATGTCAAATTAATTTTTTAACAACTGATTCGGCTGAAATAACCCACTACACACACTTATGGT
>NW_027113702.1:980263-982292 GCF_000696795.3 Halyomorpha halys | reverse complement strand
TATTTTTAATGGCAACAAGCTACTTCTTTGCATATCTGACTGTTGCATACCACTGAATCAGTCTTTTATCCTCAACGCAGGCTTTAATGTGGCAAAACTAAAAATATGATAACGTGGTTAAAGGTAAAAGGTTTAGTTTCTTATACCTGAAATGTTGGTTTGAACCTTTATTAGTTGAATTAATTCAATTATCTCTAAAATTTCGACATAATTTTCATATTATTTTACGCTTCGCGCGTCTATAAAAAAAACAACAACATTTGCATGGGAATTGAGATTCTATTGTAATTGTGCTTTTGGGAAATCTCAAGTTTTTTCTCTTACTATTTTCATTGAAAATTGAGATAAATTGGAGATTTGTAAAATACTTTTTGTTGTTCGTTTTGAGCAATAAATTAAACAATTAAATATGAGGAAGAAGTTAGGGGTGCGGTCCAAAAGAAAAAAAAAAATTTTCAACTATTTATCTGTTGACGTATTACCACACTTTCCATGGCTTCATTAAGACGGCATTACTATACTAGGCTGTATCTTTACACGAGAGCTCTGATGAGCCCCTGTAAAGTAGGGCTAATAAATAGTTAAATTTTTTTTCCTATTTTTTTTTTCCTTAGAAGAAGATAGTCCGGGTGGAGGTCAATAAAGTTATCAAAATATTAAAGGAAAATGTTTATTATTAACCAAGGTTTCGCCCCACTTTGCTGGGCTTTGTCAGCGCTGAAAAAATGAAAATTCTTATCAGCAACTTTTTTAGCAGAACATTCTTATCAGCCCTGACGATGCCCTGCAAAATAGGGCAAAAACGTTGCTTAACAATAAATAGTTTCCTTTACTATTTTGATAGCTTTAATACCTTTATTGACGGCCACCTATAAAAGACTATCTTCCTCCAATCTGCTCCATACGGTCTACTATCTTCTTCCAATATTTTTTATTTCTTTTTGACTGCACTGCCGACCATCTTCTTCATATTCAGTTTTCGGTCAATCGTTTTTATAAATAATTGACCGTATAATTTCAAATATGAAGAAGATGTGAAATATGAAGGGTTGCGGTCAAAAAGAACAAAAATAGTTATCAACTATTTATTTTCCGACCCCCAAGCTAAAGGAATATATTTTTATACCACATTTTTTATGTATAATATGAAACAATTAAATAGTTTTTACGTCTCCAATGTAATATAATTGTTTAAAAAAAAGTCCAACCAAGAATACGGTCTTAGTAGTGGAACTCTACTACTTTACTTATTATGTAAGGAAGCTTAACTGTTTATTATTTATTAAATGTCGAAATCCAATTGGAAATTTTAATTATAATCTCAGAAGAGCGTATTTTTTGAGCGATTATAGGGAAAAGTAAAAATAGAAATCTCAGGACACGTGTGTTTCTGTTCAGAATTAAACTGCTTTTGTTCCGCTGAGATGGTTACATATTATTGCTTAGTGAAACCAACCTTCATTATCAAAGTCGCGTGTTAATCCCGAAGTATGCTAATGCCAATGTGATATGCATTATTCTTGGTGTTCGTAATTTATTCATGTATATTCCTCAGTAGCTGAGTAAACTGATGGATTTATTTAATGAAAGTAAATGTATGCATTCTGGCATCTTGAGATCAATTGAAAGGGAGTGGAAATTAAAAAAAAAAAAATGATGTTGAAAACGAACAGCCCCAAAAATGATGGAACTACAATTATAGCATTGTATTGTTTTTAAACATTATTTTTAGAGCTACAACTACCTAACGAATAAGTATGATAATTTCTCAATTTTGGTTCCATTTTCCTTTTTTAAATTAGAGAAATTTTTTTGGGCGTGGTAGTGCATATTGGTCTGCACCGGGCCAAAAGCACTTCCCTATCACAACAAATAAGTTCTATAAAGTTGAAATAATTCATAGTGGTTCTCTTTTTCATACAGATGTGGAATAAGAATGGGTTTAGAAAAATTAGGACTTGAATTGTTTTAAAAATGATTGTCTAAAACCTAAAAAAAAAATAAAATTCTGACTAGCTTAAAAACTGTA
>NW_027113702.1:977758-980213 GCF_000696795.3 Halyomorpha halys | reverse complement strand
ATCCATTAATTTAAAAGCTGATTTGATTCTTTAAAAAAATATAAAATAAACATCATCTATACCGGACCAGAATTCCATACGATTAAAGTTAGATTTGGATACTCATTTTATCTGCATCTTTTGGTTTATTCATAATTTCATTTTTAAGCAGTATAAGTTCCATGATACGTACAAACTATTTTTTTTAATTCATCTTTATAAACACCTCTACATCAGGTATCTACTGTTTTTTTGTAGTTTTATTCGGCTACACAGATAATAAAATCATGTAAATTAATAAACAAGTGGTTCATTAATTTTTTAAGCGAGCTTATCCTTAAACTAAAATAGAATGTTTTCAATAAATGCAAAAATTTAAGAAGTTACACTTACCAACCAGAGTTTGGTATATTTTATATTGTTCTGTCGTTTTAGTCTCCTTTAATTTACAAGAACGTCTTGCTTTCATTAACTACACGATTTTACTAATGAAAAATCAGGTGTTTTTATTACTTAGTTCACATTTTTGATCTCCACAAATTAAAGTCTAGTGTTAAGTCTTTTTTTCCAAAGTAAGTAGAAAAATTGTTCGAATATCGCGAAGTGAGCAAAAAATGATCTTCCATCGTCTTCTTTGTCATATTATTTTACTATGTATTAATGTTTGTGTCTGACAAAGACTATTAAAAAGATTTTTGAAGTAATTAATTTGATTTATGTTGTCACTGTAAACTTGGCAAACTCATTAGTAGTATGAATGACAATATAAATGATAGCAATAAAGAAAATATTTACCAAACAGACTGTGCGAATTTTAAGAAGCCGTACTTAGGGGAAACTTAATTAATTAATTAATTTGATCTTAGTTCTTGCATTATTTATTAGAATAGTAAAATCGTCAGCCAGATGAGTCCACTAATTTAGTTTTCCTTTCATCCCTTATTTCCATTTTTTAATGTTTTTTTATTTTCTATAAATTATCCTCTTTCTGCATATTACTGTGGTACAGGTAGTAACTAATATTTCAGTGTTCATGACAGACCTTGAATCAACTCCGTTATTGAGGCAAAAATTTACGGGGGCAGCCGTTGTTGAAACAAAAGTGTATCTAGGATTTTTTTTTTGCATGGACAAACGAAAGTTAGTTGATGAAAATGTATACATTATACAATTTATCATATCTCTGCATATCCCCAACTTTTAGGCAAATCCGAATTGTTTTCGAATTAGAGGTGTATCAAGGATACGTTTGCGCATGCGTAAGCGAAAGTACTCGATGGGATTTACTAATTGCCCTTCAGATTTCGGTCAAATAACACTTTCTGATTTTTAAAATATAGGCATTCCTAAGAAAATTTGTTAATGCAAAGAGTTGGTAATAGTAGTTATTGGAATTTTATACTGATCCCCAACTTTCATTCAGATTTGGACTAAATTAGAAATTAATTTATATTCCAATATTAAATATTGGTGGATCGATCAAAATACATTTACGCATGTATAAGGAAGTATTGGAAGGGATCTAATAAAGTTAATATATGACAAACTAAACACCAATCTGCACAATCCCCTCAAATTTCATCAAAATTAGATTATTATTTTGAAGGATAATGCCGGAAAAAAATTAACTAAAGACATAAATAGAGAACCATATTTGTTTCTTTAAATCTAAATAAAAATTACAATTTTAAATTTTGAGCAAATATTTTTTATTTTTTTAATTCTTGCATGTATTGTGGAAAATACCTAAATTGGAAGTATTTAATTTCATTAATTAAATATATGGTTGTTATCATTAACTTAAATCATTAAAAGATTGTCGAGAGAATATTAACAACAGCCTTGCCCTTGAGCTTTTTTTCTGATCCCTCTGATAGAGATGAATGAGTAAATGTATTATGTGAAGGTGAAACATAGTTCAAATTGAGTACTACCTTTTTGAAATATTTATCTTTGTTTTGAGATGCTCGTTCTGTGAAAACCTTACTATAACATCTGGAGGTGAAGGGCCAACGCGGGATGATTATATGTGAACAGATAAATAATTAAATAAATAAAAGTAAAAATAATAACAAGAGGAAAAGAAGAGGGTGTAGGAGGGGGGGGGGAAGAGAGGAGAGTAGAAAGAACTTAAGGAAGGGTAATGTTGATTGTGTCTCTGGGGCCCTTCCTGCCCTGCCACCTCGCAGGAAGGGCGCCTTGAGCCACGAGCATTTTACTTTCTAGAGCATTAGTTCCCATCGAGGTTCCACGAAATAATTTAGGAATGCTTCAGTTCAGGTCTACTCAACACAGTTATGAACCTTACTATTTCAGATTTTGTTCACATTTTGCTCAGGTTCTGTGTAGGTCTTTGTTAGCTTTTGATGAAAAGATTTATTATTTGTATGTAATGATAAGGTAGAAGTTCTGCCGGTAAAAAATTATTGGGAACAACTGTTCCAGAAGCTCTTTAGAGTTATGCGTGAGAGTATCG
>NW_027113702.1:968246-977708 GCF_000696795.3 Halyomorpha halys | reverse complement strand
ATCCATTAATTTAAAAGCTGATTTGATTCTTTAAAAAAATATAAAATAAACATCATCTATACCGGACCAGAATTCCATACGATTAAAGTTAGATTTGGATACTCATTTTATCTGCATCTTTTGGTTTATTCATAATTTCATTTTTAAGCAGTATAAGTTCCATGATACGTACAAACTATTTTTTTTAATTCATCTTTATAAACACCTCTACATCAGGTATCTACTGTTTTTTTGTAGTTTTATTCGGCTACACAGATAATAAAATCATGTAAATTAATAAACAAGTGGTTCATTAATTTTTTAAGCGAGCTTATCCTTAAACTAAAATAGAATGTTTTCAATAAATGCAAAAATTTAAGAAGTTACACTTACCAACCAGAGTTTGGTATATTTTATATTGTTCTGTCGTTTTAGTCTCCTTTAATTTACAAGAACGTCTTGCTTTCATTAACTACACGATTTTACTAATGAAAAATCAGGTGTTTTTATTACTTAGTTCACATTTTTGATCTCCACAAATTAAAGTCTAGTGTTAAGTCTTTTTTTCCAAAGTAAGTAGAAAAATTGTTCGAATATCGCGAAGTGAGCAAAAAATGATCTTCCATCGTCTTCTTTGTCATATTATTTTACTATGTATTAATGTTTGTGTCTGACAAAGACTATTAAAAAGATTTTTGAAGTAATTAATTTGATTTATGTTGTCACTGTAAACTTGGCAAACTCATTAGTAGTATGAATGACAATATAAATGATAGCAATAAAGAAAATATTTACCAAACAGACTGTGCGAATTTTAAGAAGCCGTACTTAGGGGAAACTTAATTAATTAATTAATTTGATCTTAGTTCTTGCATTATTTATTAGAATAGTAAAATCGTCAGCCAGATGAGTCCACTAATTTAGTTTTCCTTTCATCCCTTATTTCCATTTTTTAATGTTTTTTTATTTTCTATAAATTATCCTCTTTCTGCATATTACTGTGGTACAGGTAGTAACTAATATTTCAGTGTTCATGACAGACCTTGAATCAACTCCGTTATTGAGGCAAAAATTTACGGGGGCAGCCGTTGTTGAAACAAAAGTGTATCTAGGATTTTTTTTTTGCATGGACAAACGAAAGTTAGTTGATGAAAATGTATACATTATACAATTTATCATATCTCTGCATATCCCCAACTTTTAGGCAAATCCGAATTGTTTTCGAATTAGAGGTGTATCAAGGATACGTTTGCGCATGCGTAAGCGAAAGTACTCGATGGGATTTACTAATTGCCCTTCAGATTTCGGTCAAATAACACTTTCTGATTTTTAAAATATAGGCATTCCTAAGAAAATTTGTTAATGCAAAGAGTTGGTAATAGTAGTTATTGGAATTTTATACTGATCCCCAACTTTCATTCAGATTTGGACTAAATTAGAAATTAATTTATATTCCAATATTAAATATTGGTGGATCGATCAAAATACATTTACGCATGTATAAGGAAGTATTGGAAGGGATCTAATAAAGTTAATATATGACAAACTAAACACCAATCTGCACAATCCCCTCAAATTTCATCAAAATTAGATTATTATTTTGAAGGATAATGCCGGAAAAAAATTAACTAAAGACATAAATAGAGAACCATATTTGTTTCTTTATATCTAAATAAAAATTACAATTTTAAATTTTGAGCAAATATATTTTTTATAATATAATTCCTAAATATTAAATATAATTCCTGCATGTATTCAAAGCATCTCTATTTCTGGTAGTGAGGAAATGGAAAATCCCTAAATTGGAAGTATTTAATTTCATTAATTAAATAAATGGTTGTTATCATTAACTTAAATCATTAAAAGATTATCGAGAGAATATTAACAACAACCTTGTCCTTGAGCTTTTTTTCTGATCCCTCTGATAGAGATGAATGAGTAAATGTATTATGTGAAGGTGAAACATAGTTCAAATTGAGTACTACCTTTTTGAAATATTTATCTTTGTTTTGAGATGCTCGTTCTGTGAAAACCTTACTATAACATCTGGAGGTGAAGGGCCAACGCGGGATGATTATATGTGAACAGATAAATAATTAAATAAATAAAAGTAAAAATAATAACAAGAGGAAAAGAAGAGGGTGTAGGAGGGGGGGGGGAAGAGAGGAGAGTAGAAAGAACTTAAGGAAGGGTAATGTTGATTGTGTCTCTGGGGCCCTTCCTGCCCTGCCACCTCGCAGGAAGGGCGCCTTGAGCCACGAGCATTTTACTTTCTAGAGCATTAGTTCCCATCGAGGTTCCACGAAATAATTTAGGAATGCTTCAGTTCAGGTCTACTCAACACAGTTATGAACCTTACTATTTCAGATTTTGTTCACATTTTGCTCAGGTTCTGTGTAGGTCTTTGTTAGCTTTTGATGAAAAGATTTATTATTTGTATGTAATGATGAGGTAGAAGTTCTGCCGGCAAAAAATTATTGGGAACAACTGTTCCAGAAGCTCTTTAGAGTTATGCGTGAGAGTATCGCTTGCGCCGTATCTACTTTAAACCGAGGCATAAATACTAGTACATGAGCCGGGAAGAAAAAAAGGCAGTTATCTCACCCCGATCTTTGATTACTTTAATGAAAACTATCTATAAGTACTAGTCAAAACTGATGAGTCTGCCAAGTATAGGGAGAGGATTTAAAAAATGGCGGCTGTTTCAAAACCTTTAAAAAACATTGATTTTTTTCATTCGGAGCTCTATATCTTAAAAACTACCAACAACACTAAAAAATCTAAGAGAAAATTATTTAAAGAAGAGTAAATTTGCTGAAATATTAGAGCTATTTACGTCCAATAGTTCTCGAGATATAGCATTTTAAAAAGCAAAAGTTCTTAAAAATCTACTGAAAGATTAGTAGTTAGTTAATTTATTTTGAGAAATTTATATATCGATATTGTCCGTTGAGATATAAATTTTTCAAAATAAATTCACTAATTAATGATCTTTTAGTACGTCCCATTCAATATTTTTATGAAATGTTGCTTTTTAAAAAGCTATATCTCGAAAACTATTTAACGTAAATAACTCCATTAGGGATCATATTTTAGCAAATTTACTCTTCTTTAAATGCCGTCCTCTTAGGTTTTCTTATGTTGTTCCTACTTTTTAAGATATAGAGCTCCGAATGAAAAATTAGTTTTTTTTTATCGCTTTGAAACAGACGCCATTTTTTATTCCCCCTACCTATACTTGGCAGACTCATCAATTTTGACTATTTATTATACATAGTTTTCATTAAAGTAATCAAAAATTGCGGTGAGATAACTGCCTTTTTTCTCCTCTTGGGCTCTTGTACTAGACGTTTATATGTTCTGTATGGTATGTTATGACCACATTTTTCTTTAAATGTCAATAAGTTGTTTTGACTTTTGTTAATCCACTATTTTTAAGTTCTTTTATATTCTCTTATTTTCTTCTGTGGAAAGTGCATTTTATGGAAAGTATCCTTTTTATGGAAATTTCAATTAGGTAGGTAATTACTTATATTTTAAGTTTAATGGTTTGTCATTTGAGAATATTTATCGGAAGAGCTCTTGCTTTCGTAAGCTAAATTTGTCTATAAAATGAAGCGGGAACAACTAGTATTAATCTAAACAATGTCTAAAAATTGCATCAGCATTGGACCAGACAGACAGACAGACAGACCAGAAAAGACCAATAAGTTAACAGGTATCAATTAAGGTTTATTATGAAAAAAACAATAACTTACTATTGGATTATTTAAAGAGTTTAATATTGAACATCTACAAGAATTAATCAATAAGAATTAATTGCACCAACATGAGTTTATGATTTTACATCAAGAAATTTTTTGTCTACTCCTATCGCCCCCCCCCCCTCGATTTGACCTTATTCCCTTATCACTCCCTGACGGCGGACCTGATTTAAAATAAATTGTAGTTGAGAGGAAGGCGATTTAAAAAGACCATTAAATTTAACATTGATACAGCGAGTTCAGTTAAATTTCTAAAAAGCTTTATATCGATAACAGTTTAAAATTGTCAATATAAAGTGACATTTTCCGTAATTAGATTTTAGCGAAAAATTTGCTCCAACTAATAAGAACCTTACCTTCTCGAAGGTAGGAGAACCTTGGAGATCTCGTTCGCTGCGTCATGATTTCCTATTTGTGCAAACGATATATAGGGATTAAAGTAATATTATAATTTCCAGGAAGGCTTATAGAAACTCAGTGACAGAAATAAATACATACCATCTTTTTTGAGTCGAAGACGCGAATATCAAGTTCTTTTGTTGGCCAAAGACCTTGGAGAACATTACGCACTGTGGTTGATTAGCATTCTCAACGAGCTCTTCCTTACAGCTTACGAGTTTGTTTGCTCTGGAGAGAGTTAAAGTATTATGAAAAGGATGGTCATGTTGAAGATGAGTTTCATTATTGCTTGTAATTGTAATAGAAGGAATATTAGTAATTCATCAACTATTTGTATGTCCCAATTTCGGATCAGAAATTTAGGGTATTATTTTAGTAAAAGGATCTTATAAGTTACTATTATAAAAATTATAATTATTTATTTTATAAATTTAATTCTTAACATATTTTATTAATCCATCGTAAAATCATTTGTCACAAATAAAGTCATACATAAAGATCTTAATGTTCTCTATTTAACCGATCAAGCCCGAACCAGATATCACTCCTTCCATTATAAACTCCCTAACCACTCAAACCCCCTAGTTTCTAACCTTGCATCCTCTTTCATTCCTGACAATCCTCCGAGGCTCCTGAAAAGAAGATGGGCACGAGAACAGCTAATGTAAAATGTCATTAGAGTGCTACCAATGGGTAGTTGCTCTACACGCCTGTAACACTCCATTTTAACTAAGATCAAATTTACTGAATGTATTATGCATAATGAATGTATACAGTTGTAAATTTCAATAAAGATATTTAAAAAAACAACACATTTTATTATTGTTATTATACCTTTTCAGGGTAAGATATGATCCATTAACCATAACTCTCCATCATCAAATTGACTAACATTAAATAAATAATGTGATGGATTAAGAAAAGTTAAATATTAATTTATTCCATTCTATCTTAATGTTTGTTTCTTTAACAGAGAAATTTTAGCCTTTAATGGTCTACCAAAAAGCAATGCATGAACATTATTAAAACGTGGAACAACATTGAAGAAAACAAAGCAATGAATCGTTATTCAGTTTGTGGTGGTTTAGATATTAGATTTATATTAACCACTTGTTTTGCTTTTTATTTTATTATCTCTCTTAAATATATTTTTATTGTATGTCTTTTTGTTTTGTCTTTTCTTTTCTTTTTCTCATTTGTGTTTATAATGTATATTGTTAAAAAAGCTTTTTTATAGTGGTAATAAAGTAATATTTATAACATTGAATCTGTACAATTACACAACCGTCCCAGGTACACAAGGTAATTTCAAATCTTTGGTTTAGTTCAAATATCAGATTGAACAATCCTGTTTGATACTTGTACTGAAAATATAATAGCTCCGGTTACAGTCTTAAATTATAAAGAGTTATCAATTGCGATTAACAGGGTATTAGTAAAATCAAATGAAGCAGTGAGATGCTACAAAGAAAAGTTAAAATATAGTTTTATAAGCCTAATACTTAATAAATATGATGAATAATAAAAATATTTTTAAAAAATAAGTAGACTTCTTAAGGTGATAATTTATTGATAACGGATACTTTTGAATTTTGTCTTAATTTTGGTTTCCTCATTACCGAAGTTAGGAAAGCTTTGTTATATGAAATTTTGTTGAAATGAAAATATCCTCTCGCGTTTTACAATTTAAACATTGAAAAGAAAATTTGATCCCGCGTTTATCTGTATTCAAAACTTCTTTTGAGCATTGGAGTTAAAACTTTTATTCCATTTTATAAAATTTTCAAGGACTCGATTGTTAGAAATTAACTAAACTTTTGCTACCAAAAAATTTCCAACGTTCGTACTGTAAACTTCCACTAAGGTACGTTCCTAAAATCAAGATATGTTTGACAATATTATGGCCGGATAATATTTTAACGAATTTCTGGATAAATATACAGGACATTCTCTCATATACTCCGATGGTTCCTAAAGTGATAATTGTGTTGGTGTCAAAGCAATGATGGATGACTTCATAGCGCATAACTGATAGCAATTTGCCTGGTGTTATGGGAGGCCTATTATAGAAGACACAAAAATAATATCCTACTATTCACAGATTTTATGAGTTCTTTTTTACTATTGAAAAACGAATATAAAACACATCATATTTCAAATAATCTACAAGTTAAATTGGACTGACTGCACAGTTTTGTTTATCTTGATAGCAGAACGGAAGGACATCCCGGTAATGCTGACCAAGCGGGGAAAGCAGCATTAATCCCACCATTTCACTACTTTGTTTCTAGAACGAATTTATCTACAGATTACAATGCAAATATTAAATAAATGGCAGGCAACTTGGACAAAGACAACATAGAACAAATTAAGATTACAGTACTTCTATGGAAGAAATCAATTCAAAGCTGTATACGACACGAGGTTGTACTGGCTAGACTACTAGACTACGAATTGGACATACTCAACGAACCCAAGAATACTTACTATCAGGAACATCTAGACCATGTAGACAGTGTAACGTATCACTAACTGTTAAACACATGCTGACAGTCTACAGGAATTGGATTGACATCGGACTACCTCATCATTTGTTAACTTTACTAAACGATAATAGCCCTCGCATTCCGAAAATTTTTGATTACCTCAAAAATACAAATATCTAAGAATATATATTGCAAATTTAAAAATAGTGAATGAATATTAATCTTTCTTGTTTAAATTATATTAGTTATTACAAAGAGAACAACGTTTCGGGATTATCCCTCATCTTCAGGTTGCTAGAAACAAATTGTCAAAATTAACACATGCTTACAACATTAAACATATATCACATTATTTATTAAACTATTTACCTGATTAACATTTCTATATAACATATATGTTACTCCTTATTAGTTTCATCATACTAATATTAACATATTATTGTCAATAAATGAAACTTACTATAATAATAACTATTACATTTTATAAAACAAAGAGAATAATTACCTTCTTGAAGGTTATCTTTAATTATCTTTAACAACTAGATAGAACTGTAACAATAATCTCGTACCTCTATTACTAAAAAGATCTAACTAAATTTAAAAACATATATTAAAAAACAAATTTTATATAATAACAATTCAACTAAATATTAAATAAATCAAAATTCTATAACTAATGTACAACCCTAAATTGTTAATTTATTTACAATATCTACATAATGTGTGTATAAAGTCTTGGTGTCTGTTTTAAAATTGATTGCTTTGTCTATGTTTTTAGTGATGTATACTACTTCTATTATTTTTCTATGATTCTCTGTGTCTAATATTTCTGGATTACTGAAATCAAATTCATGTTTATATTTTATACTATGTTGTGCCAGTGCTGTAGTGTTGATATTTTTGTTTTTACAATTATTCCTATGTTGATCAACTCTTTTTTTTTTTAGAGGTTTCCCCAATGTACACACATAATGTTGTAAATAACATTTAGTTTATCTTTATAGTCAATTTTATCCTTCATATTATTAAGAAAACCACCCAATTTATTATTATTGTATAAGCCCAACTTCAGGTTATGATGGTCGTATTCTATAAATTTCTTTTTAATTTGATCGGTTAAATCTGGAATATAGTTTAATTTAAAAATAAACTCTTCCAGTAGAAGATATTAATTTAAGCAAATTTTATTTATTTACATCTTTATTATATCAATTAATGTCATTAACTTTTTCGAATAATTTGTTTTCTTTTTTTTTTCAATTATATTTTTTAATATGAAGTATTGCTATTTCAGCTGATATACTCTAGTACAGATATAATGATGCCTGGAATGTTCCAATTAGATACAAGTACATCATAATTAAGTTGGAAATATGTACTTATAATTATTTATTGATCGTGAAATATTTGTCGATAACTTTGTAAAAAATAAAGAATAACATAAGTACTGAAAATTATAATAATAAAATGTGATTATAGCTCCTAGTTTATTATATATTTTTATATCTTGTTTATTTAGGCTTGATAAAGACGTACAACGTAGGTTTCAAATAAATATGTTTTCTAATATGTGATTACCTTCGTTTGAGCGCCACCTAGAACATCTTTCTTAAAATGTGATAGGAAAACCAGAGCCCTATTTCATAATAAAGTACAAACTAATACTATTAGTCTTGTAGATTTGGCTTAATTCGATTACACAGACTTGTACAATAGTAATTTGTACTTTAGTATTTTTTAATTACTGTAATATCACTAATAGTCATCCCTATCATGAAAAAAATAAATATTAGTATTATTACCACACTAATTTCTACACTTGTACTATGAACTAATACTATTAGCTTTCATTATGAAACAGGGTCTTGTGGACTGTTCTAAAAAAAATAAGAATGGTTGTTAACGAGCCCTTGAAGGTAGGTCAGTGATCCCTTTACTGGGCCCGTTAGTTTTGTCTTTTTCTATTTTTCTATTAGCTCATCCTTTGTTTTGACCTCCTTTCGGAATAGTCAACTTCATTTTATTTGTTACGGCCTGTCAGGATATTTTTTATGTTTTGTTTAGTTCATTAATATGATGATCAAGGTTGATGACTTGACTGTTTTATATTTCTTTAGAGTGGGTTCGAACTGCTTATATATTTTTATGGTTTTTCTTCTCGAAAACATTCAGGAGAGATTATACTTTTTATGTGATTATATGACTTTTTTTTTAGATTATATTTATTTCATTTTATTTTTTATTGAATAGTAGCCTGTAGTTTCTCCAGCGTTTTTCATCATTCATGTTTGTTTCATACACGTGAAGAGCACAGGACAAAGGACAATTTGATTAATTGAATAATATCCGAAATTTATGAATAAAATAAATGAACTAATCACAAAAAAAGAAAAGGTAATTGGTAATTGGAGTACTTTAGCGTGAACGATAGTTTTCGTCCTTTTTCTCTGTGGTGCAAGCTAGTGACTCCATACATACCAATGGTATGGTACGTATGAGTGGTCCGGAGGGAACTGATTAAAAATACAAAACATAATATTTATGCACTTTGTTTCAGTAAAAAAAAAAAACATGCGATTTAAATTGCAACAAAAAATAGTTGCATAAACATAATTCAATTCAATGGCAATGGTAATAACTCGTATTTTGGAAGGTAAATGAACACCTTATTTTTTCTCACCCTTCTATTAATTAAATTGTCTAGAAAAAAAAAGCAACAAATAATATAAAAATAGGAATATATATACATAATAGATATAGGTATCCTTTGGACTCGAACGTCTTATTAAGTAAATTTAATAATGTTAGTCTTTTGAACCTATGTACTTCCACGA